>NW_015164380.1:38170-45187 GCF_001447785.1 Gekko japonicus | reverse complement strand
ACGCCTTCAACGTGGTTGACGTCGCGCGTGCATCTTCGGATGGCTCCCAGAGCAAGATAGACTTGGCAACCCTAGTCCAATATGTGGGCAAGCAATTGGATGAAGGAGATATGCATAGGATACACATGTATTGAGAGGTGATATCAACTTGCACTCAGCTTATTAAGCATTGAGAAATGAGCACGGTTTTGCAAAAATCCATACCATGTCATGCTTTTATGTTGATATCAAGCAAATTGTATTTGCCCAGGTGTGGTGAGAAAACGAGAGAGTGAATGAAGTTATGAGAGTGCAAGGGGGCGGACCCTATGATCCAGGCTGTAATAAGACTGTAAGCTAGAGGACCCTGCCCTTGACCGGGAAAGAATTCTAAAAAGGAGAACGAGGAGAAAAGGAAAAGTTTGAGAGGATGTGTGTTAGCTTTTAAATATTGAAGGCAGGAGACGATGGTCAAAATGAAGGGCTTTATTCAAAACATTGCTCAGCTCGGGACTGCTCTGCAAAGAGCGGCACTCAGACTTATACAATTTCATAACAGAACTATATACAATGTTACCAGATTCAGGAGGTCTGATTGGACCTAAGCAAAGCCTCAGGATAGGACATTCTGGTCCTGGTCACATGGGAGGTTTTGGGCCGGAAGAGGGACGGATCGGGGGCACAGCAAATGGGCGCGATCTCACCCCAACATCTGGGAATCGGCGCGCACCCGTCCCCAATCCATCCCTACAGCCCAGTGCTGCGGAGCAAAAAAAAATCAAGTACCAGTTGCCTGGTGATGACTCATCCTGAGTCATCATTAAACTCCTGACTCATCATTAAACTTGAAGTCCAAAAGCAGTTCTTCTTGCCCAATTGCTGCAGCTTAAGCAGCTTCTGTAGCCCTGCCTCCCTGAAGGGATCAGATCTGTCCAATATAGGGCTGCCAAGTGGGGGCGGGTGGTGGGTAAACCCCCGCTTTGGAGGCCCGATTTCCGCCGTTGTGGAATCGGGCCACGGGGGGAACTCCGCCCCCCGAAGCGCAGCGTGGCTGGGGGCACACGAGGGGCGGCGACAATCACGTTGGGGGCGTGGCCCCGATCGTCAGAGGGAAAACTCTCTTTGGCTTTAGGACCAATAGGCAGTCTTTATTAGGGAGCCAATCCCAACAGAGAGAACCAGAACTGCAGTTTAAACATAACAAAGCCATAGCACTAGCAGTGTTTTCAGAGGTGTTGATGTATGGGCCAGAGGGCAGGAGACCCAGACCTCAAGATGCTCATGATTATCCTATAAGGGGGGGAAGGCCCCAAACAGGAAGGTTATAGGTAGAGAAGAGAGTATAAAAGCTTGGGCTCTGACCACACACCTACAGAAGGTTCACCGTCTGAGGAAGTGACCTTTCCTGATCAATCAGCATAATCTTTTGCTCCATGCCAGCCAGCCTATGTTGAGTATGTGTGTGTACAGTGCATGTGTGGGGGAGGTATTTAGGGTCAGTAAATTCAGTAGTCAGTAATGAAAAAAACAACCCTGCACCTATATTTTCCAAAGCACACTGGAGTGCTGTCTCTTCTGTGGTATGCCTGGGGCTCAGGAATGAATTCACCCTAAAATTGGCGAGCAAGACAGGCAGAAATTGATCACTTCTTCCCGTCCCCAGGCCTCCAAAGGATTTATTTCTCACAAGTGTTACATAAAGCCATGACTTTGTTAAAAAAAAAAAATGTGGGCTGTAATCCTTAGGATTACACTTTTCTGGATGTAAGCCTCATGGCAAAACATAGGGCTTGCTTCTGAGTAGACCTACATAGGCTTGCTCTCTCAATGTAGCTTAAAGAAAAAATTCTGCTGGTGTTCTACTAGGGATGCCAGCCTCCAGGTAGGACCTGGGGAACCCCCGAATTACAGCTCATTTTCAGAGTACAGAGATCAGTTCCCCTGGAGAAAGTGGATGCTTTGGAGGGTGGAATCTTTGGCAGTGTACCCCACTGAAGTCCCTGTCCTCCCCGGGCTCCACCCCCAAATCTCTAGGGATTTCCCAACCTTGATCTGGCAACTCTAACCCCGATTCCCACCACCAGTGGCCAGAGGGACTTGGCAACCCTATGAACTACAGAAGGGGGGGGGAGGCTGAAATGCACAGCCCATGTGTAAGAAAACTAGCTCCTTCACTGAAAGCTTTAGCTACAGCTACACTCCGTCTGCCGAATGCCTAAATGTCACAACCCTGCACATCGAATCAGAATTTCCGTTGTTGTTTTACATTATACAATGTTAACTGGATAACTAACCCAACGCTGACACTTAGATCACATTCCTAATATTGTATTACTGTTGATAACCTGGAACATTTTAAGGATATTCAGAGTGAAGAACTAACAACCGTGTAATGGGGACATTCTTTCGTTTCTGCTTTTGGTGAGATGGCAGGGAGCAAAAAGCCACCCGAAGAAGGGAATTACACTGTCATGCGAATATCTTCATGCTCTGAAGTGTATAATTAATTCTCTCCAGCAATCAGACAAATTGTTCCAGCAAGGTGCATATGTCTCACCATCGGAGGGTTACTTTTCTTTAAACACAGACTTTTTTTTTTCATCTCTAACAGGAGACATCAATATACTCCAAGCCAAAAAAACCCAAAAAACAAGGGTTCGTATTTGATAAACCTCTAATAGAGTTTGAAGGGTTTTTTATTTTAAATGAAGGATGTGAAGTAGCACAGGGGACCACAACCTTTTTGAGCCAGCAAGCACCTTTGGAATTCTGCCCCAGGGTGGTGAGCACCATCACAAAATGGCTGCCACAGGAGGTAGAACCAACCATAAAATGGCTGCCACAGGAGGGAGAGCCAAACACAAAATGTCAGGGAGTGAGATTATTCATGACCTTGGGCAAGCCATAGATCTCTCAGAGCTGTTCTCTCAAGAGCAGTTCTCTCAAGAGCTCTCTCAGCCCCATCTACCTCACAGGGTGTCTGTTGTGGGGAGGGGAAGGGAAAGGAGTCTGTAAGCCACTCTGATACTCCAAGTGAAGGGTATAAATCCAGTCTCCTCCTCCTCTTCCTCCTCCTCCTCTTCTTCTTCTTTTTCCTCTTCCTCTTCTTCTTCTTCTTCTTCTTCTATAGTAACTCGTCAACATTTCAGGAAACTTTGTTTTGAGGTCACCCCGGTTTCACCCCACACTTGTCCCAGGATAAACGGATGCTGTTATAACCAGGGATAAATACAAAGTGTCGTGTCGTGAGCTGAACTCTGATAAAACCAGGGATGAAATCCAAGTGCAGAAAGAACCAAAGTGTACCTAAGCTAAGGAGAACAGTAGGATAAAAGCCAAGTGAAGTGATCCGTGTGCTAACTAGTGATCTGTCATGGGGTTTTCAACACTAGGGATGAACAGAGGGGGCTTGCCATTGCATTCTTCTTCATAGCATCCCTGGTCTTCCTTAGTGGCCTCCCATATGAGTACTAACTGGGCCAATCCTGCTTATTTTTCCAAGCCCTAATGATCTTGGTTTAGTCTAGATTATTCAGGCTGCTGGGCTAACTGATAAAGAAGGATCGTGCAGATGGGGCATCCTCCTCCTCAACTAATTAAATTCTTTTTTTTTTAAATCGTTTTATTTAAATTTTATCAAAAGTATACAACTTTTACAATTGTAATTATGTACATATAGTCTAAACGAGTCTATTACATATTTTTGTTCTCTATCCATTTATAAAATTCTGCCCATCTTTCTTTAAACACCTTATCATCTTTCCCTTGCAAAATTACTGTTAATTTGTCCATTTCTGCGACATCCATAAGTTTCTCAGTTAATTCCTTTCTCTTGGGAATCAGGGCTGTGTTAAACCGCGCAGTTTTTAGCCCCGGGTCTAACAGCCACGTTTCCCCCCCCCGCATTATCCTGCCCGTGTGACCGGGACCAATAATACTCAAGTGCTAACAAGTCACAACTGACTTATAGTGATCTGTCATGGGGTTTTCAACACTAGAGATGAACAGAGGGGGCTTGCCATTACATTCTTCTTCATAGTATCCTGGGTCTTCCTTGGTGGTCTCTCATATGAGTACTAACTAGGGCCAATCCTGCTTATTTTTCCAAGCCCTAATGATCTCGGTTTACTCTAGATTATCCAGGCTGCTGTGCTAACTGAGAAAGAAGGACTGTGCGGATGAGGCCTCCTCCTCAACTAATTAAATTCTTTGTTCCTTTATCATTTTCAAAATTCAAAAAAAGTTGTATTTGGAATTATATATCCACAGCTTCACAGTTTCACAATAACAATAGAAGTTCATTAACCAGGTTAATGACTTATGATAAGATGATTTGGGCCATCAGATTTGACAGAACAAGGTGTTCTTCGGAAACACCCTTAGTAATCTGCTTCTGCATTCATTTCTGTTCTCAAAAATTAACAGTGCAGTCCAGAGCAGATCTACCCGGAATCCTATTCAAGTCTAGTTAGACTGTTTTTAATATATTTTTGTGTGAACTTGTTGTACACCACTCTGAGCCCTCTCGCAGGGAGAGCAGTATGGAAGGTTAATGAAATAAATAAATTTAATGGGGCTACTCCCAGAAAGGTGTCTAAGTTTGAACATAAGAACATAAGAGATGCCAATGTTGGATCAGGCCAATGGCCCATCTAGTCCAACACTCTGTCACACAGTGGCCAAAAATACCAGGTGCCATCAGGAGGTCCATCAGTGGGGCCAGGACACTAGAAGCCCTCCCACTGCTGCCCCCCCAAGTACCAAGAATACAGTGTGTCACCTAAGTTTGGACTAGATTTCATTAACAATAGCATCCACCAATGAACAGAAAGGACTGAATACAACCAGCTTTTCTACCAGTGAAAAATAGGGTGAATGGCATTGGCCACCCAAAAGGCTATGCAGGAGACCATGGGACTTCAATTGTCAAAAAACCATTTGGGACAGGGAACTATGGTAAGGAGGGGTATAAAGTAAGACTGCATGAAAAACTGAGTGTATCCAACCCAATGTTCTCCCCACTGAAAATGCTTATCATTTTTGCAATGATATAGTGCATGGATTCAGCACATAGATCACTCTTTTACTCGGGACCTACAGTTATCAAAGGAAAAACCATTGCCCAGAATCCAAAGTTCATTTCTGTCCATTTTACAGTGGTGAGGTTACCCTCTCTCCAAACAATGACATTCTTCTAATGTCACCCGTGCAGCATTTAATATGCAGCTAACTGTTATGCAGATGGATCCCTGGACAACAGACCTTGTCTCATCACCTCCATTTCTCCACATATATATATAATGAAATAATAATATTATATAATTATATAATATTATAAATTATGAATAGCAACCAGGAGAACATCAAAGAATCAAGCAGGAAGAAAGAAGATATATATATATATTACAACATATGAATAGCAACCAGGAGAACATCAAAGAATCAAGCAGAAGAAAGAAGATGCTCTTGTTTTAGAAGTCCCCCTGGCTTCTGGTGATATGAAACTTGTTGTCTCTGATTAGCATCATTCATACATCTGAGAATCCTTTGTAGATCTTTAAACAAATCTTGTGTGTGTGTGTGTATTAAAAAATCTCTGGCCTTTATTTCCCTCTCTTTTGAGAAGCTTCAGGTGGGGCTAGGAAAGGTACATCTCCACGGATATGACAGAAGACTTCACAAAAGTGGGGGAAGGCATCATAAGCCCACTTCAAATATGACAGGAAGAATGGCGATGCAATTGGAGTCAAGGAAAAGGGGAAGCAGAAAGAAGAAAGAATAACAGGCAGGCAGCTAAAGAGAAAACGAAAGGTAAATGAGTACTTGCTGCTCCTTGATATATGCACAATGGAAATGTCTACAAAATAAGACCCGGTTTTTTTTATATCACCATTTATAAACTCCTCTATTCAATCAGTCTTTCTGCCTGGCCTTCATTATCCTATTTCCAATGCACCTTCCTTCCCTTTTCCTTCTCAAATTGTTCACGAATGATATTTCAAAAGACAGGTATATTGGACCTAGGTGTACATTTTTTAAAGGGGAATTTTATAAAATGGCAGGCCACAAGTGAGTCTAGAGCTGATTTGTAACACATTCAGATACTATTCAGTCCCATTATCCCCCTTTTGTGGTTGTAACTGTTAATTTAAAAAAAAGTGCAGAGAAAATGCCTTTCAATTATTCTGATCAATATTTCGACATTGCATGTGTGTGTGTGTGTTTTTTTTTTTTTTAAGCATTGGTAATTTAAGCCAGCGCCTTTGTTGGAGAAGACCAAATTGTACCTCGGTGTGGTTGTTACAGAATAGGCTGCCGCGACTCAGAGATCTTAGATGTCCAAACAGTTTTAGACAGCTTGAAAACCTGGAGAGTCCTTTTTAAAAAGACCATTTTAAGGGTTTGTTGAATTGCCCCAAGTCTTTACGACAGCATGCGAAGCGATCTCCCCATCTATTCATCCAGCAAGCTATCAGAGGTTTTGAGGCACATTCTAGAAATAAATATATTTGTTCTCACCCTTGATCTTATGAACTGAGAGAGTCTATGAAAACAGGAACAGATTATCATGTGTTTACAAGGGAGATGATCAAGAAAACTCATTTATAGGTGAATGCCATACCTAGGAGAAGGAAAGTGACATGGTATAGCTTAGGGCGTGGTCACGTGGTCATTTTGATCAGGTTTCACTGCTGTTCCCTCTCGCATTTAAAATTGCTGATCAGATGACTGCATCTGTTTCCCGCACTGAAGTGGGCTGACTCCCACAATCCTCCTGGTTCCCTAGTGAGTTTTCCTACACCTGGAAAATCAAGTACTTTACAGATATTTGTGCTTTGAATCTGTGATTTCACCGATCTGGACAGCCATTTCTCGCAATGATCATGATTAGGTCATCTGAATGTCCTTCTTCTGATTTTTTTTTTACCAGCTTCTGTTGTTGTACGCATGAGCAATCCTGCGCTGAATAAATTCAATGTATAAATGTTCAAGTGCACATATAGGCTCAAGCGCTCAGTTGTACGTTGCCAGTTAATT
>NW_015164380.1:26319-38123 GCF_001447785.1 Gekko japonicus | reverse complement strand
AGTCTCATTGTGAGTGATGATTCGGCCATGTGTATATGCACATGCACAAAGCCAATTAAAAAAAAAGTGACAGCGCAGCTATCTGAATGGTGCCCAGAGACTCGTTGCGCGATGCAAGTGGTTCAGGGAGGGATGTGTGGTCATCCTAACCCCCACCAAAAATATTCCCAATCAAATCTACAGCAGGAACAAATTGCGGTAAGCTTGTCGTGTGACCACACCCTTAATTTAATCAAATCTCAGGAGCTAAGCAGGCTTGGTCCTTGGATGGAAGACCACTTGGGAAGACTCTTCAGAGGAAGGCAATGACCAACCACCTCTGCTTCTCACTTGCCTTGGAAGCCCCTTGCTGAGTTGCTATAAGTTGGTTGCAACTCGAAGGCATCAGCACTTCTATAGTACATCAGGCCCAGAAGAAATGGGAACAGACTTCTGCGTGTGCAGTTAGTATATAGTAAATACAGGTATATTGAGATATATGTCAGAGTGATAGAGGTAGCAAGCAGTTACTATAGATCAGTTTGATCTGTTTGTCAGACCTAGCTGTCATGCTAGTAATCATGTAATTGCAGCCAGGTGTTTTCTAGCAGGTGTTACTCTTTCGTTAGTGATTACGTCACCCTGTTAGAGATTGGCTGGGGTTTAGCATAATAGCTATCAGCTTAGTAAACTGGAGTGGGACTTAGTTCTCATAGACTAAGGCACGACATGCTGTACGATAGTCTGTAAATATCTCTGTATATATTCACCTTTATAACTATATAAACTCTCTGTGCACCTTCATAACTGGTCAGTCTCCTGCTTCTTATTTACAACACCCAATAAGGTACGTGTCCCATGGATCCATTCAGCTAGCAGTGGTGCTTTCTTTTTTACAAGGGGACTTACCCACTGATGGAACAATCTCTTGAATTAGAGTATGGCTCTTTCTAGTAGAGGAAAGCACTTCTGTTAGCAGAATAGATCCACAGGAGTCAACAGCTTATAGGTGGGATCCCGCCATAGAATAAAAGAGAAGATGTTTTACTTAATGTGACTCCATTTGTGTAAGACATTACACAAGAACTACTGTAATATCACATCCTGGTCCCCCCCCCCCCCGACAGTGTTGTTGGCGGGGAGAAAAAATTAAAAGGCTACCTGGTTCAGTTCTTGCAGTCTAATTTAGATAGGTGATCTGATCCGATCTGATCAAAGAAGTTCATTATTAGGGAGGTGGAAGTTGCTGAAATGTACCTCGCACCTCTCACGGAAGCAGAATCACAAGCTTGGCTATGGTCGAGCTGGGTTAGTACAAGGGCTACTTGTAGTGACCTCCTTGTCTCTCAGTTTATGCAGGAGCTGTTGCACGAAAGAAAACGTGCCATGGAATCCAACCCTACATTTCTCTCTGCACACGGTCCCACTGAATCGGCTGAATGTCTCTTTCATCTGGCTAGAATGGGCTTGAACCCCAAATCTGGATCATAGAGCAAACAATGGCAGGACTGCATATCAAGAGATCAAAGTAGAGGCAAGGGTTTGGGATAACAAGTGGGACTTAAGAGGAGTAAAAAGCAGACAGGGGTTGTTGCGGGGGAGATGCTAGTTGATCAAGTAGGAGAGAGAGAGACCATGTGACTAGTTATCTCCTTTTATCAGGGGATCCAGGAGGTGGGTGGTGGCCATGCCAACCTCCTGGCCCACCTCCCTGTTAGTCCGTCCCAAAAGACAATACTATTGGTTGCATGGAGGGAGGGGTGGTTACCTAACAGGAGTGGCCAATATTGAAATCTAATACCTTACTCAAAGGAGGGCATCTGGGCAGGTGTGAAAACCTTGGCGTCAGGATGCTTCATTGAAGTGTTGATCAAGCTAGCCATTCCATTGTAAACCTAATGTCCATTTGGCAGGAAATACCAAAGCAGTGATGTGTCGTAGTGACCACAACTAGATCTGCAATGGGGGCTGTCTCTTCTCAAGTTGTTGTTTCTTTTCTTTTTTTAAGTATCCGAAGGTACACATTTATTATTTTCTTATATTCCTAAACACAAACATAAACAACTACAACGAACAACATATAGGCCAAGAGACTTATTACAGTTTGTTACTACATCCACACCATCGCTTCATTGTTCTCTAGCATTTGTTAATATTCTCTAGTTCCATTATTATATATTGCTACATATTCCAGTATTATTTTTGCCATATCAGCTTAATCTTTAACTCCATTCTCATTGTACCAATCATATAGTCTCTTCCAGGTTTTTTGAAATGTCCATTTCTTTGTACCTCTCATTTCCATGGTTAGTTTGTCTATTTCCACCACCTCTAATAGTTTATTAAAATATTCTTGTTTAGTTTTTCCCATCATACAGTATACCCATTTCCAATAATGGAGGTGTGTGCTTCTTCACCAGGCTGGTAACTGTGTAACTGAAACCTCATTTACACATGTAAGGCTTGTGCAGGCACCTTCTATGTGTTGCATACAGGTGACTTGGAATGTACAGTTCTTTGAGCCTATGTGTGTGTGTGTGTGCGCAGTCCATTGTGTGTACCAATAAATATAGTCCATAAATCAAAATATCAAGTTCATTCTCTAACGTGTGGAGGTTTGGGGAAGCTGAAGCAAGATGAAATGTTCATGGTATTTGATCACTGGATCCTCTGAACTGTGCAATACATTTTATCGTCATGAAGGTGTAAGATCTTCAGTAGTATGGGTTGCACTCAATTGAAAGGTTTTTTTTGTGGTTTATATACTCCACCCTATCTTAAGTGATGGAAAGTGCTGTCAAGTCACAGCTGATTGACGGCTACATTAGGGGTGTGTTGCCTGATATGCGAAGGAGTCCCTGCTACAAAAAGAGCCCTAGTCAAATCAATTCAGTGGACCAATCAAATCACAATTACAGTTTAAATCATTATAAAACAGCCACAACACTAAATTTCTATCACTGACCCAAAGAAATAGCCAGGAGAAGTCATTCCATTCCTCCCAATTTGAAAGTTGAAGGCCTTTGCCAGAATCCTGGAAGCCTATGGATGCCATCCTCCAGGTGGGACCTGGAGATCCTCTGGAATTACAGCTCATCTACAGACTACAAAGATCAGTTCTCCTGGAGAAAATGGATGGTTTGGAGGGGGGATTCTATGGCATTGTACCCCACCGAGATGTTCAGAGGTGGTTTACCATTGCCTGTCTCTGCATCAGGAACTTAGATTTCCTTGGTGGTCTCCCATCTAAATACAATCCAGAGCTGACCTGCTTAACTTCCATGATCTGATAAGATCAGGCTAGCCTGGGCTATCCAGGTCAGGGCTTAATTGTATATGCATAGCATTACAGGGCTATTTTTGGGCAGGAACGCACAGGAATGGAGTTCCGGCTGGCTTCAGAGTTGGCCATGCCCACTATAGCCAAAACCTCTGTGTGTGTGGCTACAGAGGGAAGGCCTAGAGAGTGACGCCCCAGCAGCTCCAAGGCAGGCGGGCTGGGGGGGGGGCTGGAAGGATTGGGGAGACATTTAAATGCCTCCCTGTGCCTTCCCCAGCCTGTCCAAGGGCTGGCTTGCCCGGGCACCCCACAGCCGTGTGACACCCAGGCAAGCCAAGAGAAGCCATGGGGGTGTGGCCTAATATGCCAAAGAGCTGTACTGTCAGGGGTGTGGCCTAATATGCTAATGAGTTTCTGCTGTTGGGTGTGGCCTATTAAGCTAATGTGTTCCTGCTGGGCTTTTTCTACAAAAAAAAGCCCTGCGTAGCAAATACACAATACTGACCCAAAGAAATAGCCAGGAGAAGGCATTCCATTCCTCCCAATTTGAAAGTTGAAGGCCTTTGCCAGAATCCTGGAAGCCTATGGATGCCATCCTCCAGGTGGGACCTGGAGATCCTCTGGAATTACAGCTCATCTACAGACTACAAAGATCAGTTCTCCTGGAGAAAATGGATGGTTTGGAGGGGGGATTCTATGGCATTGTACCCCACCGAGATGTTCAGAGGTGGTTTACCATTGCCTGTCTCTGCATCAGGAACTTAGATTTCCTTGGTGGTCTCCCATCTAAATACAATCCAGAGCTGACCTGCTTAACTTCCATGATCTGATAAGATCAGGCTAGCCTGGGCTATCCAGGTCAGGGCTTAATTGTATATGCATAGCATTACAGGGCTATTTTTGGGCAGGAACGCACAGGAATGGAGTTCCGGCTGGCTTCAGAGTTGGCCATGCCCACTACAGCCCAAACCTCTGCGTGTGTGGCTACAGAGGGAAGGCCAGGAGAGCGACCCCCTGGCGGGCGGGCTGGGGGGCCCCTGGAAGGATTGGGGAGCCATTTAAATGCCTCCCTGTGCCTTCCCTGGCCTGTCCAAGGGCCAGTAGCCCAGGCTCCCTGCAGCCAAGGGGCCCCCCGGCAAGCCCAGGGAAGGCGTGGGGTGTGTGGCCTAATATGCTAATGAGTTCCTGCTGGGCTTTTTCCACAAAAAAAGTCCTGTCCAAGAGAATCCCCCCTTCTTTCTGAATTCCCCCTTCTTTCTGATTTCCCTAGACTGAGGGAAATATCCCTCCATCTGTGGATACTGTGGCTAGGAAACTGGAATCAGCTAATAGGACTCTTTCATTCCAGTTTCCATATATTTCATAATTTGTTTGACTTAATACATACTGTGTATATTTGGCTCTTTCAAAACACCACGCGGCTTAATCAAAAAGTTGGTCTTTGCCCAAAGTATTGTCCCTCATACAACTCAATGTGAAAGAACCTTTGTAAATTATGTTTCATGTGATTTGGACAGGACATTTATCCCCCTGGTTTTTCCTCTGCTGGGAAGAAGAGTGATGAATTAAACCGAATATCTGCATGCCTTTAACTTGGCTTTTTAAAAAATGCATTCCTGAAACAGTTCATCATCCCCAATATGAAGGAAAGATGGAAGAAGCTGGTAGACTTAAGAACATAACTGATTTGCAGCGACTTCTCTGAAATGGAAGTAGCTGTCTCTCTGTCTTGGTATAAATTTGCTATGGGAGAACAGCACTTAAAATACAGCTCTTTAGAATTCCGAAACGCACTGACTTTCAGATGGTCCTTGCCACCAGATACGCTCCCTCGGAGTCACCGGGGGGGGTCGCTCTCCAGGCCTTCCCTCTGTAGCCATGCACACAGAGGTTTTGGCTATAGTGGGCATGGCCAACTCTGAAGCCAGCCGGAACTCTGTTCCTGTGCGTTCCTGCCCAAAAATAGCCCTGCTCTTGGAGAAGAGGAAGTTAACTCATGGAACAAGAAGAATGTAACATATTTTACTAATTTCAGAACAGAAGTATTTCTTTTTCTGTATCTTTTGGCTCCTGAATGTAATCTGAGTAAAAGCTCGTTTCCGTTTCCAGTACATTTTGCTTCTCTTCTCCCACGTCATACAAATGCAGACATTAACAGTGAGACAATTCTCTTAGAAAGCCAAACAGGTATGTTTAACTGTTGACTTGCTTTGGTAATTTACCCCCCCCCCCCTTTTTGTTCAGAAATCAGTTCCAGTAACATAAAATTTATCTACAGGGCAATCCTCTTCCAGCATTTGAAATTTGTTACGTATGTATCTGATGACCAATTTATGCACACTTCTTGAAATAATAATAATAATAACAACAACAACAACAACAATAATAATAATATACTTTATTGTCATTGTACATAGTACAACAAAATTAAAGATGCAATCATTTCGGTGAACCATACTCATATACACTCACACAACCATTCACAACCATCCCATAACTCCCCTTAAGGTTCACATTGCAACTTAAACCACCAATGTCACCCAAATTCCAATTTCATACAGCTTTTAAAGCAATAATAGCTCTCGAATAAAAACTATTTTTAATCTGTTTGTCCTTGTTTTAATTGTCCTATATCTTCTACCCGAAGGCAGCAAATACTGTTAAACATGAAGTGTTGTGAACACAACTATGAGACCTGGGAGACGGCAGAGAGTGTGTCTGCTTGGCCGGAAGACCCAAGAGTAGAGTGACCTGTGACTTCTCATCTTATTGTTGCTATGTGCATGCTCCCTTGCGCATCCTGTAAAATCCCGGTAGATCCTCCAGTTTGTAATAACTTTCTCCTTGTTCTCTCTTTGGGACATGGGGGCTACTCATTCTAGCATGTGTTTCTTCCATTTTTTTCCCATCTCCCTACCCATCTTGCTGCATCCTCACAATCCTTAAGATCTTCTGTGTAGGCTTTGATCTGTTGCCTTTCTTTTTCATCCTGCATATAGGACCACAGAGCAAGACGATGTTGAAAGACATGAAGTGTGCTGACATGGATGCACCGATGACAACCAGCGCTGACCCTCCCTTTCACGTGGCCCGGGTGGAATCCTCTGCGGAATTCTCCTAGATTCAGAGCACTCTTCAGTTTTTTTCTAGATTTTAAGGTTTTTAGTGACACTATTTCTTTCCGTCACAGGCCCAATCTGCAGCTAGCATTTACTCCCCAGTCTTACCAAACCCCACGCTAGAAGAGAAATTCCCATCCACATTGCACGGCCACTTTCACTTTGACTGATTGACAACTGACTGATTGTCAGCTTTTATGGCCATGTCCAGACTGCAGGCCGCACTCACTTCGTTTGATCTCTCGGTTTTATGGTAGCCGTCTGCATAGATTTATGGCTGTTTTATGGCCATTCAGGGGTGACTCTGCAGTCAGTACGGCATTGGCCCGGGGTATTTGCATGTGGTTTTGAGGATTGGGCCACAGTCTGACACTCTCTTTCAACCATATGCCGACTATTCCTCCTTATATTTAATTTTGATGTTTGCTTGTATTCTTATTATTGACTCATTCTCGGCTCCTTCTTCAGCTCTTTTGCCTTACCTATCACCAGCTGACCATTTTGCTCTTGCTCTCTCTGGCCCACATCCTGTCTTCCTTTTCTGCATGTGTTTTGCTCCCTCTAGCGGCCGATTCAATATTGCATTGCTGTGTGTCCAGCATATCTCCCTGCGGATTTAATAGGCAGGTTTTTATGCCTGACATACAGCGATGTGATATCAAATCGACCACTAGAGGCAGCAAAACATATGCAGGAAAGAAAAAAAAATGAAGTGACACAAATGAGACTAAGAAAGAGCCTTTTGTGTTTTGCTCCAGCAGCTCAGCCAGGCAGATTATATTCATTAATTTATCAGAATAACAGAAGTGTTATTATGATTCAGAAAAACAGATCTCAGAATAGACTTCCTTGTTATTCTTATCCAGAACCTCCTTCTTCTATGACTCTCTATCCCTTGAAGTCCACCTTCTCCTTCAATTCGCTCCCCTGCAGAGACTTAAGTTATTTTCTCAAACTTTCTATGAAACTTGCTTAGGCTTGGGGTTTTATATGCTTACCGCGCACCTGGTCGCCAGCCACCTGGATCACTGACAAAAAAGAAGAACAATGAGGCCGCCGGAAAAAGGAAGAAGGATTAAGCCGCAGGGGTGCTGGTAGGGTATCCCTTCCCCAAGAGAATTGTGGCCCTAGTTAGGTATTAACTACTACATTGTAGTTGACTGTAAACCGCTCTGAGACCCATTGGGGTCATGGGCGGTATATAAATCCCATGTAAATAAATAAATAAAATAAATAAATGGACATTCCAAGTAGCCATTTATTTAATGCAATATTTATAGCAGACACAATAGTGGCTAAATGGGGCTGTTTGTGGATGTAAAATAGCAGAGGGGTCCTCATCATGGTGTTGTAGTTTAGTGCGGTGTACTCTAATCAGGAGAACTGGGTGGTTGGATCCCCCCACTCCTCCACATAAAGCCTGCTGGCTGACCTTAGACCAGTCACAGTTCTCTCAGAACTCTCTCAGCCCCACCTACCTCACAAGGTTCCTCTTGTGGGGATGGAAGGGAATGTGATTATAAGTCTTTTTGAGACCTAAGGTAGAGAAAAGCAGGGTATAAAAACCTACTCCTCTTCTAAAGCTCCCTTTCCTTGGCTGCTCTGGTCTCAAACAGAAAAGAGCCAGTCTGCTTCAGGGATGAAGGAAAACTCCCATCGCATGTGCGCTGCAAAGTCCACATGTAGTTCTTCAGTGAACACAAGGCCTTTGCAATGTCTAGCTGGAGTGCTGGAAATTCATATGAACAATCACCTTGAAGATAGATCCAGGTGGTCAGCCGTGTTGGTCTGAAGCAGTAGAACAAATTTTTCAGTTTCATTATCTGGCCTTCCAGGGAACAGTCAGGGTTGATTTCTTTTAGGATTGACTGATTTGATCTTCTTGCAGTCCAAGGGACTCTCAAGAGTCTTCTCCAGCACTTGTCTAGCTGGAGTGCTGGAGATTCATATGAACAGTCACCTTGAAGACAGATCCAGGTGATCAGCCGTGTTGGTCTGAAGCAGTAGAACAAATTTAGAGTCCAGTGGGACACCTTTAAGACCCACAAAGGTTTATTCAAGGGATGAGCTTTCATGTGCAAAGCACACTTTTTCAAATATGGTGGAATGGGATGTAAGGTTCAAACATATAGACAGGGGCTGAACAGCAGATTAACCACTAGCCCCACTGGTGGACCTCCTGATGGCATCTGGTATTTTTGGCCACTGTGTGACAGAGTGTTGGACTAGATGGGCCTTTGGCCTGATCCAACATTGGCGTCTCTTATGTCCTTAACATGTAACATGACAAATAGATCACACTGAAGAACATCATTGCCCAAATTTAAACTACACATTCTACTCCTTGTAGTGAAATCCTAAGTTATTATGCTTTTACTTGGTGTTGTTTCAATAAATGTGCCAGACGATTAAACACATCAGCTTTAAAATAAGCTGAAGTAAAGCTGGCCTTCTTCCTTTTCTTAATAAGGAAAAGTTTTATTATTTTAAAAAAACCAACCCAGATGGTGGGTACCCAAAGGGGAAGGAAGGAGGAAACGAATATAATCTTTTTTCCATCCAACAAAATCTAAAACGAGCAGTTGGCTGGCAGCAGTTGCACCAAGAAAATATGTTGTTTTCTGTGCCGGCACAGCATATGCTCTTTCAAAGGTGAAACATCATTCCAGGAGTGGGAAAGCAAGAATCCATTAGCCTAGCATCTATGAGAGACAGACAACAGCCTCTTCAACTTACTCAAGCTATTCTGAATAGATATATACCTTCTTGAGGATAAGGAATCACCCAGATCTTTCTTATAATATATATGAGCCCTGACTTTTTAGGTGCTTTCAGATATGATGTTGGGAACAAAGAAACTGTCGGGACAGACTTTATGAACGTTCTGAACGTATGGCTGTTTGTTAATGGGCTGATGGACAGATGGCGGGGGCCTGATCGACACATGCCGCCGAATGAGGTGCTACCGAGCCTGCAGTAGGGCTGCAACTAATGGGGGACTTACCCAGCAGGACGGCCTTTGCCAGCAACCTAGTGATGTCACTTCTGGTGTGACGCAGAAGTGACATCATCATGTTGCAGATGATGCTCTAGCACTCATCCCAAATTTTATGGTTTAACCATAGAGTTTTGAGCAAATGCTGGAGCATTGCACACTGAAATGACGTCACTTCCAGGTAGTGCCAGAAATGATGTCATGGCATCAGGTGAAGCTGATGGCTCTCTCCATTCCTCAACCATGGAACCTCTGGGCACCATATTGGGATCCCAGCTCTAAACTATAAAAAAGTCTCTACAATACTATTCCCCTCCTCCTTACAGCCAGTCAAATTATGGCACTCCCATTCACACATTCTTCCGCATTGTGACTTGCATCAATCATGGGAGGTGGTCATTCCGCTCTATTCTGCTATGGTCAGGCCTCACCTGAAGTACTGTGTCCAGTTTTGGGCACCACATCGTAGGAAGGATGTTGACAAGCTCGAGCATGTCCTGAAGAGGGCAACCAGGATGGGGAGAGGGTTGGAATGCAAGTCTTATGAGGAAAGGCTGGAAGAGTTGGGTATGTTTAGCCTGGGAAAGAGAAGGGTTAGAGGGGACATGATTGCAGTCTTCAAGTATTTGAAGGGCTGTCACGTAGAAGATGGAGCGGATCTATTCCCTCTTGCTCCGGATCACAAGATTAGATCTAATGGGTGGAAATTACAAGGGAGTCATTACCGGCTAAATATCAGGAGAAACTTTCTAACTGTAAGAGTGGTTGAGCAGTGCCTCTGGAGGTGGTGGATGCTCCTTCGCTAGATGTTCTTAAGTGGAGGCTGGACGACCATCTTTCAGGTATGTTGTAGGGCTATTTTTTGGCTATGCTCCTGCAGAGGGCAGGGCGTTGGACTAGATGACCTGCAAGGTCCCTTCCAACTCTAACATTCTATGATTCTATGAAGGGAATGATATAGAAAGATGTGGAAGAACTGTTCAGGCTTCCACGGCTGTTTTTGAAACAAGAGTTCTCCCTGAAGAGACCATTCGGAAAGCAATACGTTTTTTTTTTCCTTCTTCTTCTCCATAGAGCCAAGTCAATCTTCCGTTTAAAAAGCAGAGAGCCTTTCACGTGGAGCACTTGCAAAGTCTGATTCCCCACCTGCTGTCTGAAATGATATCACCAGGAATTCGATCCCTTCAGTCTATCCTCTGAATCCACGCATTGAAATGCAGTCAGAATTGTCCTGTGATTCTAGATTAGAGGAGAAGATAGATAGTTGTAGACAAGCAGTCTTTCAGGAAAGCCTGAAGAATCATAGTTAAGTTTCCAAAGAACCAAATGCACCTAAAACCTATTTTTGAAAGCCAGATTCTCCATTTGTTTTGACAAGCAAACATAGACATAGCTCCGAACACATGTTGTTGTTGTTCAGTCGCACAGTCGAGTCTGACTCTTTGCGACCCCATGGACGCGAACACATAGAGGAGTGTAAACTAGTGCAGCTGTTGGCAGGGCAGAGCCTGATCGTATCACATTTTAGACTCTACGCAGGATCAGTACTTGGATGAGAGACCACCAAGCAGGCCCATAGCCAGAAAAATTTCGAGGGGGGGAATGTTCGATGGGGGAGCAGGGAGTTTAATTAGATCACCACTAATCTAATTAAGCACTGCTAGAACCGGCAGGAAGGGAAAGGAGGCCGAGCCAGCAGACACGCATGCAGACGCCCACCTTAGAATCATAGAATGTTAGAGTTGGAAGGGACCTTGCAGGTCATCTAGTCCAACCCCCTGCACTCTGCAGGCACATAGCCGAAAGATAGCCCTACATACCTACAAAATACCCGAAAGATGGTCGTCCAGCCTCCGCTTGAAAAAGTCCAGCGAAGGAGCATCCACCACCTCCCACTCAACCGCCAACAACCCCCAAAGCACAAACCTTGGTTTAGATCGGGGACCGGTTCCTCTCCTGCAACATGCAGAAAAGGGAGCAGTGGGCCAACTGGCTGCTGATGAGGTGCCCAGCCATGGAGACTCTCCTTTGGTGCCAAAAGACCAAAGAGAACCCACCCACGGGCTTTGAGATCCCCTCCAAAGCCCCTCTCGTGCGATCTGGCTGCAGCCACTCCACCTGTTCCGTGCATCCATCTTCCCCCTCTCTCCCTGTTGTACGGGATACGCCTGGCAAGGGAGCGAGGAAGCTGGGATGTGTTGTAAAACATCAGGAGGAGGGCCTTCCAAGCCAGAGGGACAGAGGGACAGAGGAGGAGGAGGAGGAGGAGGAGGAGGAGGAGAGGAGGAGGAGATTGGATTTATACCCCGACCTTCACTGGGCATCTCAGAGCAGCTTACAATCTCCTTTCCCCTCCCCTCCCCACAACAGACACCCTGTGAGGTACGTGGGACTGAGAGAGCGCTGAGAGAACTGGCCCTTCAAGCACAGC
>NW_015164380.1:24006-26211 GCF_001447785.1 Gekko japonicus | reverse complement strand
GGAGGAGGAGGAGGAGGAGGAGGAGGAGATTGGATTTATACCCCGACCTTCACTGGGCATCTCAGAGCAGCTTACAATCTCCTTTCCCCTCCCCTCCCCACAACAGACACCCTGTGAGGTACGTGGGACTGAGAGAGCGCTGAGAGAACTGGCCTTTCAAGGACAGCTCTGACAGAGCTATGGCTTGCCTGAGGTCATCCAGCAAGTGCAAGTGGAGGAGTGGGGAATCAAACCCGGTTCTCCCAGATTAGAGTCTGCGCACTTCACCACTACACCGAACTGGAGGAGAAGTGGACAGCCAAGCCAGGTAACAGCCCCTCCACCAAGCAGCTGCAGAGAGGAACGGACGGAGCTCAGTCGGCAGAGAACCACCCATGGCAGCCCCCCTCCCCCCTGCCTGGGAGGGTGGTGGGTGAGGAGGGCCTGCCCCCTCTCAGCCAATCAGCTTCTGGCCAACGAGGAGGAAGAGACTAAATCTGGAAGGAGGAGGCTGGTTGGCTCTCCCCGCCCAGGACTGCACTCCTTCCCCTGTTGCTCTCGCTCACTTGCTGGATCCACTGCTTCCAAAGAGCCCCAGACTCCCTTTGCCTCTTGAGGGAGGGGATGAGGGGGCAGGGCAAATTTGGGAGGGGACATTGCTCCAAGCCCCCCCCCCCCCGTGGTTGCAGGCATGCCACCAAGGAAGATTCAGCAGGGGGAGGCAATGACAAGCCACCTCTGCTTCTCATTTGGTGTTGTGGTTAGGAGCATGGACTCTAATCTAGGAGGACCGGGTCTGACACCCCACTCCTCCACATGCAGCTGCTGGAGCGATCGTGGATCAGTCACCAGTTCTCTCAGAGCTGTTCTCTCAGGAGCAGTCCTCAAAAGAGCTCTCAGCCCCACCTGCCTCACAGGGTGTCTGTTGTGGGGAGGGGAAGGGAAAGGATTTTGTAAGTATAAGTCCAATCTCCTCCTCCTCCCTTCTTCTTCTTCTTCTTCTTCTTCTTCTTCTTCTTCTTCTTCTTCTTCTTCTTCTTCTTCTTCTTCTTCTTCTTCATCATCAAAACCCCTTGACAGAACATGCATATGTAGTAAGGTAAAGGTAAAGGTTCCCTTGCTCGAAAGCCAGTCGAGTCCAACTCTAGCGTTGCGGTGCTCATCTCAAAGCCGAAGAGCCAGCGCTGTCCGAAGACGTTTCCGTGGTCATGTGTCCGGCATGACTAAACACCAAGGCACACCGAACGCTGTTACCTTCCCACCGAAGTGGTACCTATTTATCTACTTGCAATTTCTTGCTTTCGAACTGCTAGGTGGGCAGGAGCTGGAACTAGAGATTGGAGCTCACTCCGTCATGCGCTACCGGGGTCTCGAACTGCTGAACTACTGACCTTCCACAGCCTGCAGTTCAGTGTCTTAACCACTTGAGCCACTGCAGCTGTTATGTAGTATGTAGTACAGCTGTTTGAATTGAAGGGTTCTTTTTTAAAAAATGTACAGAATATAATTAGGAATTCATTGAAAACCAACTAAATGTTATTAATGCGCATTCTTCCATCCTCCCCCCCCCCACAGGAAACAATTTTTTTCCAAGAAGTTTGTGAACTGTTTGTGCCTGGAGGTCCTTGTTATCTTGAACTTGCTTTAAAAAAAAAAACTTGAAGAGATAAAAACACATATTTTGGTATTTAGATTCAAAACGGAGAATTGGTGGTGGAACTTTGAGTTGAAGCGGCTAAAACAGGCATGCTGCCCTGTGATTAATGGTACCTACCAAACCAGTCTCTCAAAGCACTATAAAATGGATGCTAATCAGAGTGTTTATCTAACCACTGCTGATGTATGGCACATTAAATGTAGAGAGAAATGTTAATAGATACGGAGCTTCATTAGTGAAATTAAACTCTGAAACACAGTAGGGGCTATCTTACAACCCGAGATTGTTTAAATATAGCGTTTGGCAGTATTTCCCTTTTAGAAAAATATGTTTTCCTCCCCTGAAGTTAATTTGTTACATTCTGTAGCAAAAAAATGTATCTGGAGGAATGATACAGCGGTATGCATAAGGGAACCCAGAAACATATAAAAGATGAATATGTAGAATATTCAAAATTGGAACTCAAGGCATTTCTGTATGGTTTGGCATTTTGGGTGCTAAATCGGTTGTGCCAGAAACATTACCTGACAGGAGGCATTATGCTTTGTGGATTTTTCTGCAGCATGGAA
>NW_015164380.1:20197-23802 GCF_001447785.1 Gekko japonicus | reverse complement strand
CGTGCCATCGCCCCAGCCAGGCCGAGACCATCATTAAAGTGTCGAATTCTCTGCCAAATAATTTTAAGTAAATGAAAGCATTTGGGATTGCTTTCCTTACTTTGTTTGGGTCATCTTAAGTTAATGCATGAGTTGTTTTTTCTAAAGTAAAACCTCAGTATTCAGGTAAAATGTCCGTTTTGGCACTTTGCGATAAATAAGTGGGTTTTCGGTCGCAGTTTGGGCACTCGGTCTCTAAAAGGTTCGCCATCACTGGCCTAGAGCATCCCTGACAAGTGTTTGTCCACATGTTGCTTAAAGACTGCCAGTGAAGGGGAGCTCACCACCTCCAGAGGCAGCTGAGTCCACTGTTGATCTACTCTTACTACACATCCCTCCCCAATATTCAGTCGGTACCTTCCCCCCCTTAATTTAAACCCTTTCTTGCGAGTCCTCTCCTCTGCTGCCAACAGGAACCGCTCCCTGCCCTCCTCCTCCAAGTGACAGCCCTTCAAAGACTTCAAGAAGGTCATCCTGTCCCCCCTCAGCCTCCTCTTCTCCAGACTGAACATTCCCAAGTCGCTCCACCTTCCCTCCAAGGGCTTGGTCTCCACTGTAAGGCAGCTTCATGCACACTTGCTAGCTTCCTGCTCAGAGAAAAAATAGTGTGTGGGAGGAAAATCACTGTTGTGCAACAGCATGATATCATTTCTGGGAGGGGAACCCCAAAGTGACATCAGTGTGCTCTAGGAATTGCTGGAAACTCTATTTATTTATTATTTTATTTATTGAATTGGATGTCTTGGCCACCCTTCCCTGCTCGTGCGGGGCTCGGGGCAGTTTACAACAATTTAGTTCATTACATCATAAAATGAATTAAAGCCAAATAAGTCAATACAGAACACCTTCAAAATGTTAAAACATGTCAGAAACATTTTAAAGACAGATGGCAATGCCAGCATTCAGTTATGGAGAGGGGGGGGGAGAGTGCCAGGCAGATGGGGGGGGAAACAATCACTGGCCTCAACCAAAGGCCTGGTGGGACATCTCTGCCTTACATGCCCTGCAAAACTTTTGTAAGTCAGGCAGGGCACGGATGTCAGAGAGTTCCACCAGGCTGGGGCCAGGGCAGAAAAGCCAGATATCTTTCGAGCTGAGGATCAGAAGATTCTTATCAGCTGATTTTAATACCCTTCAGGGGACATACCGAGAGAAGCGATCCTAAAGGTACGTAGCTGTTGATTTTATGTAAGCCACCCTGAGCCGGCCATGGCTGGGAGGGCACGGTAGAATACTAAAATACTAAAATACTAAAATACTAAAATGATGATGATGATGATGATGATGATGATGATGATGATGATGATGATGATGATGATGATGATGATGATGATGATGATGATGATACATCCCTGACCGTTAATGGCTTTAAAGATAAGCACCAAAACTTTGAATCTGATGTGGTGCTCCACCAGCAACCAATGCAGTTCACACACTGGATGTATGTGTGTCCATGCTACAAGCATGGACGGCTTCAAAAGGGAATTAGATAAGCATATGGAGCAGAGGTCCATCAGTGGCTATTAGCCACAAGGTATAGATAGGAACTCTCGGTCTGGGGCAAGTGATGCTCTGTCTTCTTGGTGTTTGGGAGGGGCAACAGTGGGAGGGCTTCTACTGTCCTGGCCCCACTGCTGGACTTCCTGATAGCACCTGGTATTTTTGGCCACTGTGTGACACAGAGTGTTGGACTGGATGGGCCTTTGGCCTGATCCAACATTGGCATCTCTTATGTTCTCTGTGGGGTACCCATAAGGACCCACAGTGCCATATTTTGTACAAGTTGGAGCTTCCGCATGAATTTCAGAGCAAGTTACCTACCTCACAGGGTGTCTGTTGTGGGGAGGGGAGGGGAAAGGAGATTGTAAAGCGCTCTGAGACACCTTTGGGTAGTGAAGGGTGGGGTATAAATCCAATCTCCTCCTCCTCCTCCTCCTCACAACTTGAATGCCAGTAGCTCACAAAGTAGGATTTTTGCTCACAAGGCTCCACGGCTTAGAGGGAGCATTGCTGGTCGGGGTGGTCACGTTGTTATATGAGTTACAATAATTTGCAATGATCAGATGTGGAGAATCAACAAATCAAGAGCCCATGGATGCCACAGATAAGTGTGAGGTTGGACTTCCGAGTTACTGATGATGGTGGAAAGACAACAGACTTGAAAATGTGATAATGAAATCCAATGAAATAAAATGATGACTGGACACACAAGCAGAACAATTAAACGAATGACCAATAATGATTGTTACACACAATCGTTTAAAATCTCCATTGGGTTTCCTATTCAAAAGCACACTTATATATCTAAGTCTGCAACTTTTACTAAGGAGCAAGTTATACTGAACTCTGAAACAAGTTCTAAGGATAACAGTATAATATGGATTTGGGTGACATTGGTGGTTTAGGTTGCAATGTGAACCTTAAGGGAGTTATGGGATGGTTGTGAATGGTTGTGTGAGTGTATATGTGTATGGCTGTAGATCACTGAAATGATTGCACCTTTAATTTCGTTGTACTGTGTACAATGACAATAAAGTATATTATTATTATTATTATTTGTCAGCGAAGACTATCTAGGGCCCATAGAATTCATTCATAAGGTCCAGATCATCATATATCATAGGGCAAACTGGACTGCCAAAAAGGGCGGGGGGGGGAAGAGAATGACAAAATTCTGGGAGTCTTGGTCACTCTGGGGGCCCCACAGAACCAGGCAGGCGATGGGATTTATTTCATATCTTATATGGGTTGGTTTGAGAGGTGTGAAGGCAGGCTTTGAGAGAAGCTTTGTCTGGGAGCCTCCCAGCAGCCCTGAGGGGAACAATGGTAGCTGTCTTCTGACATAAGGAACATAGTTACATTAAAAAAAAAAAAGAACCCAAGAGCAAATACAAATAACTGAAATATTCAGCAGGTCCAGGTCAGAAATAACTTCTTTGTGTTTTGGTTGTTTTTTTTTAACCTTCCTTTGCAAAAAATCTTACATAGTTTTCTAGGCAACCTCTCTCCCCCCCAGAATAAATGGAGATTTCCATATCTGAAGAACCGAAGACTTTTTGCTGCCATGGAAACTGAAAGGAGGGGGGAAAAAATCCTAAGCAAGCCCTTAAAATACAAGTTGATGACAGCTAGGATGAAGAACAAGCTAAGAACAAACCTAAGGTGGAAAAGTAGAAGGGTAAAAAGAACAAAGAACCAGTTATCCACAATATATGAGGACCCGTATTCTTTTTTTTGGGGGGGGGGGCACCCTACATATTCAATTTTGCAACTGGGAAGAAGGAAAAATAACCTGTAAATGTGGATGTGCCACAATAAGTATTTTCCAGATGAAACCACTATCCCAAGTGGAGCTACTATGGTCCTGTTCATACGAGGGGTTTTGGTCCGGGAGCGAGACAGAATGGGATTGGATCAAACGGGCATGATGCCATGGCAATATCTGGGAATCATTGCCTGCCCGTCTCCAATCCGTCTCTCCCGGCCAAAAACCCGCACCAAAAAGAACCACCTAACCTGGTGGTTCTTCTGATTGAAGCGCCGCAAGCCGGGCCGTGGGATCACCG
>NW_015164380.1:6800-20026 GCF_001447785.1 Gekko japonicus | reverse complement strand
GGCATGCCGAAGGTCCCGGGTTCAATCCCCGGCATCTCCAGTTGACAGGACCAGGCAGTAGGTGATGTGAAAGACCTTGATCTGAGACTCTGGTTCACTGATAGAGCATCTGCTGGGAATGCAGAAGGTCCCAGGTTCAATCCCTGGGGTCTCCAGTTTAAAATATCTGGCAGTAGGTGCTTGTGAAAGACCTCAGCCTGAGACCCCGGAGAGCTGCTTCCAGTCTGAGTAGACAATACTGACTTTGATGAACCGAGGGTCTCATTCAGTTCGACAGTTTCATGTGTGAAATGATCACCTTCGTTTTCTCCAACACATTCTACAACCATAAGGAAGGGAGACACTGCAAGACAAAGGACTTGTTTCCAGTCTGCTTGATGATGGGTATTATTCTGGGGCCTAAATATGGCTCACTACTATTGTGGGGGTCTCTCTTCACCCTTGGGAACCAAACTAAAACTGAAAGGATCTCAGGAAACATGTGCGTATTTTGGATTTTCTTGAGAACGTTAAGACTTTGCAAGGGGCACCTTGTTTTGTTTTTCTACCAAGTGGTAAAGTTAAAGAAGAGAAGAAGAAGAAGAGATTGGATTTATACCCTGCCCTTCACTCGGAGTCTCAGAGCGGCTTACAAACTCCTTTCCTTTCCCTTCCCCTCCCCTCCCCACAACGGGCACCCTGTGAAGTAGGTGGGGCTGAGACGGCTCTCTCAAGAACTGCCCTTTCAAGGACAGCTCTTGTCAGAACTATGGCTTACCCATAGCAGTTGCAAGTGGAAGAGTGGGGAATCAAACCCGGTTCTCCCAGATTAGAGTCTGCACACTTAACCACTACACCAAAGTGTTTAAGGGTGTTGAGGGTTTTTTTTTTTGGGGGGGGGAGACAACTAAGGGACAACATGATAGGAATCCATAAAATTAATTATACACAGGATAAAGTACATGGAGAGAAAGCATTTTTTCCCCTGCTCTCCTAACATATTAAAATTCAGGGACACCCAATGAAGTTGATTGGTTATAGATCAGGGCAAACGAAAGAAAGTGTTTCTACCCACAAGGCTTCTACCCGTACCTTGTGGAACTCAATGCCATTGGATGTTTTCATGACCACTCGTTTAGATGGCTTTAAACATGGATTAGATTAATTCATGGATGAGGTCAATCAAACCAGCCATGGTGACTGAATGGAACTTCCCCATTCAGGGACAATACATCTCTGAATATCAGTTACCGTGGGACACCAAGATGGTAAGGCCTTCATGTCTCTTTTGAGGGGTTTAAAGGGCATCCAGTTGACCATTGAGGGCAAAAGGATGCTGGATTAGTTGAACCGTTTGTTTGACACAGAGGGACTTCTCTTCGGTATGTAGTTTTACACCTACCAGCTACTGTTGTGTGCTAAAATGGTCATCTGCATCTGTCAGTAATTTTCAAAGCAACGTTAGATCAGCAGTCTCCACAGTATCTTCCACAATTCATGCACATGCCAAATAAAGACTGGTAGTGAGCCACGAATAATGAATGGATTCAGTCACGTCTCCTTTAGACCTGGAGTACCAACCCAGTAGTCATGTATGGCTGCGAGAGTTGGACTATAAGGAAGGCCAAGTGCCAAAGAATAGATTCTTTTGAACTATGGTGCTGGAGAAGACTCTTGAAAGTACCTGGGACTTCAAGAAGATCAAACCAGTCAATCATAAAAGAAATCAACCCTTACTGTTCCCTGGAAGGCCAGATAATGAAACTGAAGCTCAAATCCTTTGGCCACCCAATGAGAAGGGAGCACTCACTAGAGAAGACCCTGATGCTGGGAAAGATTGAAGGTCAAAGAAGACGGGGACAGCAAAGGATGAGATGGTTAGACAGCGTCATAGATGCAACGAACATGAAATTGAGCCAACTTCAGAGGACGGCGGAAGACAGGAGGGCCTGGCGTGATCTGGTCCATGGGGTCACGAAGATTCGGACTCGACTGTGCGACTGAACAACAACAACCAGCTGAAAGATCCATCTGCTCTTGGGGTCCCAGCATGATTCACTCCTTGATCATAGCCTATATCCAATGATCATCCAAGGGGGTTAGGTAATTCTACCGTATCTTGGAATGATTCGATCTTTTCCAAGACAGAGGTGCAGCAGAAATAGCCACCAACAGTGCTGCCCATCAGGGAGGGTCTGCAGGAATCTATCCCAGTCGCTCCTCCAACTGCCACAGAAGGTAGAAACACGGCACCCATATTGGAAAGTGTCAGAAGAAAGGTGACCGAGCTGTCAGGGTTACAGCCGCAGCATTGTGCAGGTGTACCATTACTGCATCCTTGTAGATGTGCACCCACTAGCAGCACTGCATTATCCTCTTGCAGGCTCACCTTGCAGTGGCACCTCTCCTGCCTTCCCCGCCACCTCCTTCTTTCCTCTCTGGCCACTGCCACCTGCCTGGCTCACCCAGTAAAGACAGCAATGGCTCTGTGGCCTCCCCTGCTGCCTCTTCCCTCTCCCTAGCCACTTCTAGAGTCACAGTGATTCTTCCTCCAGTTTGGTGTAGTGGTTAAGTGTGCAGACATTAAACTGGGAGAGCCGGGCTTGATTCCTCACTCCTCCGCTTGCAGCTGCTGGATGACCTTGGGCAAGCCGTAGTTCTGTCAGAGCTGTTCTCTCAAAGACAGTTCTGGAAAGAGCTCTCTCAGCCCCACCTACCTCACAGGGTGTCTGCTGTGGGGAGAGGAAGGGAAAGGAGTTTGTAAGCCACTCTGAGACTTTGAGTGAAGGGCAGGGTATCAATCCAATCTCCTCCTCCTCCTCCTCTTCTTCTTCTTCCTCTTCTTCTTCTTCTTCTTCTTCCTCCTCCTCCTCCTCCTCCTCCTCCTCCTGGCACACACAGCCACTCCTGCTTTCTTTGAATGCTCATGAGGATTCGAAGCAACCCTCAAAATGGGGGCTGAGATTTTGTGACATTGACTCACAAGATGTCAAGGGGTCTCTTTTTTGTTTTTTTGTTTGCCCCACCCCAGTAAACTAATCTTTTAACATTTTAAAAGTTTCTATCAATCTCTCCCCCCCCCTTTAGATTTTGTGCAAACTTGCGGAGCCATCTCAGGTTTGCACAAACATCCCCCCAGTTTGAACCTGGCCGCAGTCCATGGGTTTTTGGATCCATGCTCCATGGACCAGGTTCAGAGTTAGATATATGATGGGCCAATGATCTTGAATGTCTTTCTCTAAGTAAATGATCACATTAAGGGTGGGGTTTCATGTTCATTTACAGGTAATTCCTAAAAGTTGGCATCTTCAGATCAAGCAATTAGCTCACACTCCCGTAAGCCAAAACTAGGAGTATCATCTCCCCTAAAAATTTGATTTTTAACATCCATTTTAGCAAAAAGGTAGATAATTACAGAATGTGCACTTTCCGAATGAAGTCTAACACCATTAGAGAGATTTACCTGATTAGTGACCTTTAAAGACATAGTTGTAGGGTTGTAATTCTGCTCTGACTTATATCCAGGGAAGATGGATGTGTTTTAACTGGCAGCAGACTTTGGGATAATTAATTGTATAATGCTTTGCTTTATTGGCATCTCATGAGCTAGAGAGGTTCTTTTGGACCTAGCCCCAGTTTTTGTACTTTACTGAAGGGTGCACTGGCGTTTTCCATCTCTGTTTTTGTAGCAAGGCTTCTTTGCCCTTTGACAGTAGTACGAAGAGAAGGAATTCTATAGGTGATGCCTTGCTTCTCTTTGCTTTGCTGTGCAAAGTGCTTCAACACTTGAACTGCAGTTATTAAAGATTGTGGATCCTTGCCGGAAACAAGATGCACACACTCCACTGTACATGAAAGCGAGGAAATTGGCCAGACATGGAGCATAGGTGTGAGCATCAGAATCAAACACACTCCCAAGGATCACTGGATCTCCTGGTCACGTGAACTATTTATCCATTTTTGCAGGGGTCATTTCGTAGAAAAAGAGGTGCAGGAGCTCATTAGCACATCTCATTAGCATAACTTATTTGTATATGCCACACCCCCTGATATCACCGGAAGTGTGTCAGAAGGCAACACCCACCGCTCAGGCTCCACTGGACTGTTTTGGATTGCTAGCTATTGGGGGGGGGGGGGAACGTGCAGATCTGTCCTCACAGAGGAGGGAGAGCTTTTACCTGAATAAAACCTGGGCTTAAAGGTGCCAGTGGACTGTTATGGACCCGGGGGGGCAGGGGGGGCTCTGCAGCAGCTTACCTGGCTGCTTCTTGCTCTGACTGAGGGCTGCTGGGAGCAGGGGGCCGAGCTTGTTGCATGTGCACTTTACTGGGCACTTTACTGCCGGAGCTCTGCTCCTGTGCGCTCCTGCAGGAAATGACACCTGCATTTTTGCAATCGATGGATCACATAAGGAAGGCCTGCCTTTCATCGTGTAAGATCAAGGTCCCATAAACATCCACTGTGACTTCCTGTTTCTCAGAGAACAGTCCATATTTAGCTGACTCTGGTAAATCACTGGTCCTTCTTTGCCACTTGAGGAAACCTTGAATCATAGAAACATACAGCTGGAAGGGACCTCCAGGGCCATCTAATCCAACCCCCTGCACAAGGCAGGAAACTCACAAATACCTCCCCCCCACGCCCCCAGTGACCCCTATTACATGCCCAGAGGATGACAAGAAAACTTCCATGATCCCCAGCCAAACTGTTCTGAAGAAAAATGGCTTCCTGACCCTGGAGTGGCAATTGACATTTCCCTGGGCATGTAAGAAAGGGCCACAAGAACTAAGCACTGATACCACGTAGGCAGTTCGTGAGACGGAGAGCAGGAAGGGTTGTATCAGTGTTTAGTTCTTGTGGCCCTTTCTTGTGGCCGGTTTTTGCACATGATCTTAGCTTACCTCTCGAACACCTAATGGGCATTCTGAAGCATTGTTAGCTCTTCATATGAATGGCTTACCATCTGGTTTGGGTTAACAGTAATGGGGTCACGCTCACCATGGACATGTGGGGAGGATCATAGAGACTCTTTCTGAAAGCAGCCTTCTAGAAGCATTTCTGTATATATTCTGAGAACTCTTTAATTACGACTTTAAAAAAAACCCTCTATTCCAGCTGCAGGAGGAAACATCTCACAGGTCTTAAGAGAAAGAGAGAAATTACAACTCCACAAATGATAAGTGCCATTAAATGCAACTTAAAGTTAGCCTTACAGACTGAAACCAATAATACCAGCCCAGTAACTCCATCCCAACAGTAGCCAAGTTCTGAATGCTAATAAGGAAATAGTAATGTATTCAGAAGCTGCCATGAAACATCTCATAGGGAAGCAATGTTAAGCTTCGTCTTGAACAGGGATTGAAGTTCAAGACTAATGCATCCAATCAGGTTCAAATGTATATAAGTGGGAAAGACTCTGATTGGTCCTTTATTCGCTCAACCTGATAGGTTGATAACTGTATAGTAGGAGTGGCTACATGAGCCCAGAATGTTTAAATACCGAGCAGCTGCAATGGAAAAGCTGTTCGGGCTATCAGAAGTTGTACCATGTTAGAGAAGTGATCGTCGAGCTGAAATAAACCTGAGTTTTGCTGAAATTACTCTCTGACTATTTTGTTAAGCATCGGACTTAACAGAAATGTACAAGCTTATGGGACAATTGGTTGGTTCAAGCAAACCATAACCTCAGATTGGTTTCAGTGTCACAGTTTTATGGTCCAGTATCTTGCAACTAAGGGCTAGGAATGATTGGTGTCACCTTTTGCAAACTTCTCAATTCCCATTTTTTCCCTCCCTATCAGGTTCCAAACTGAAGCCAGTGGGTGAGATATTTCGGATCTGCAATATTGTCTAAGGTGCATAGCCGGCCAGTTTGCAATAATTCTCTGTTTGTATTAGGTGCATAACAGAAAACATAGTTTTGGCAAGAAAGAAAGCTTATTACCCTGGGCTGTAGAATCTCAGCTGAAACAAATAAACAAAAAGATTTATCTGTGCAAGAACCGGCTCTGGTGGCATATCTCCCTATGTGGGTTGAAACCATATGTCTAGTCCATACAAAGTCAGACTTGACTTCAGAGCCAGTTTGGTGTAGTGGTTAAGTGGGCAGATTCTAATCTGGGAGAACCGGGTTTGATTCCCCACTCCTCCACTTGCATCTGGCTGGATGACCTTGGGCAAGCTGAAGTTCTGGCACAGCTGTTCTTAAAAAAGAGCAGTTTCTGTCAGAGCTCTCTCAGCCCCACCTACCTCACAGGGTGTCTGTTGTGGGGAGGGGAAGGGAAAGGGATTGTAAGCTGCTCTGAGACTCCTTTGGGTAGTGAAGGGTGGGGTATAAATCTAATCTCTTCTTTTATTTTGGGGATAGAATAAGTGAGCAGTGTGACTCATGAAAGCTCCTACTCTGCCACAAATTTTGTTAGTCCTTAAAGTGATAACTGGACTCTTGCTCTTTTATTTTGAGTTCTTTCAGTTTTGAGAGGGATAATCAAACCCATGCTGAGCTAACCTCCACTAACATCAGTGGGATCCCAAAAATACCCAGCCTTAGCTGTGTAGGTAATTGATGACAAAACAGACTAAGGTCCTTTCCACACTTGAATCTCATCTCTGGTTTTATCAGAGTTCAACTCATGACACAATACCTTGCATTTATCCCTGGTTACAACAGCATCCGTTTATCCCGGGACAAGTGTGGGGTGAAACTGGGGTGACCTCAATGTAATGTGGAAACAAAAAATACCCTGAGACAGTTACAGTGGTGAATTCGAGTGTAGTATATAGAATGTAAGTTTGGGGACAGAGTTGAAACAGGATTTAGAAGAAGAGATTGGATTTATACCCTGCACTTCACTACCCAAAGGAGTCTCAGAGTGGCTTACAAACTCCTTTCCCTTCCCCTCCCCACAAGAAGAAGAAGAAGAAGAGATTGGATTTATACCCCACCCTTCACAAGAACCCTTCACAAGGAAAGGAGGTTGTAAGCCGCTCTGAGACTCCTTTGGGTAGTGAAGGGCAGGATATAAATCCAATCTCTTCTTCTTCTTCTCCTCTTTGAACGTGTGGAAAGGAGTTTGTAATCCGCTCTGAGACTCCTTTGGGTAGTGAAGGGCGGGGTATAAATCTAATCTCTTCTTCTTCCTCTTCTTCTCCTCCTCCTCCTCCTCCTCTTTGGACGTGTGGACCCCATCATTTCGGTACAGGTGAGGCATATCATGGCAGATGGAAGGATGGGAGATGCAAAGACCCCCCTGTCTACAAAATGGCCTTTCTAATGGCCATGTTGCCATTACACCTGGCCTCAATGGCCTCGGGCTTGAAGGCACCGCTGGAGATGTGCTGCTGGAGGAATTCCATCCGGACCACAGCCCTGGCTCTAACAGGTAAAGCAACTCCAATGCTGGATGGGGGAATGCTGCCATCCTCCCCCAACTCAACCCAAAGCCCCTGGCACACATGGGGGGGGAGCTGGTGCCCCAAACGCATGCAATGCAACTCAGGCAAACATGTTATATTTGCCACGCTGAGGAGTTTGCCGCACTGAGAAACACCAAGGTCAACTCACCCCTTTGCTGCCTGCCCTTCCCACACCGCCTCTCTCCTCCTGACCACTTCGCAGCTCTCACACATGCTGTGACTGCATACACTCCCACTCTCAAATGCTCCTCTCCACCGACACTGGCTTTGAGGCGCCGGATCTGAGTGGCGCCGACCCAACCTGCTAACGATAGCTGAATGAAACCATAATTTTGTCTGACATCTCAACCCAACCACAGTGTCTCTTTTGTTGGCTGAGCTCAGGTGGCACCCGGAGTGCAGTGGGCATTGCTGCTGATACAGTTCACACAAGGCTTTGTTGCGTTAGAAAAGAAATAGACTCCCTTGATTGTAAAGGGACTCTGTGCTAGATGGGAAGGAGTAACGCTCGGACAGAGTGAGATATGAAAGAACCTATCTTGCCCTCACGGTGGTTGGACAAAGAAAAGGGGGAAGAAGAAAGGAAGGTCGGCTAGGAGGAAGGGAATTTCCCTGAGAATAGCAATCTGGAAGGACAGCACTGGAGTGACAACATGAAAGATACACAGAATTCTGGCCTATCTTCCTTGCATTATTGGCTCCCTCTGAATTCCTGGTGTGTGCGCTAAGAGACATTGCACGTATGAGATAGAACTGAAGTAGAGTTCAGATGGAACTGGCATTTGTCAGTAAGCAACAGCATTCGATACTCCTCTACTCCAGCATTCTGCTGTACTTTAGAGGGAAGGAGAAAAAACTAGAAATGCAGGGCAATTCTGTACCGGCTTTTCCCTCTGTTGTTTTAACGAAGGGGCAGCTCAAAACCACGTTCAGATACCCCGTGGCAATGCCATACTGACTGCAAAGTCACCCCTGAATGGCCATAAATCTATGCAGAAGGTACCATAACACCCGATGATCAAAGAAAGTGAAAGCAGCATGCAGTATAGAGGGTACCATAAATTCTGATGACCTGTCATAGTGAAAGTGCCATGCAATGCAGAGGGAGATTTCTGTTCCAGCATGGGTTTTGATTTTCTAATCTACAAAACTACAGGGTCAGGGTAATGGAACAACCTCAAACAAAGAGTAACAAGGATCGATAATACAGACATATAAAGTTATTGATACGTCTCTGTTATCTTAGTAGTAGAACATGAAGATTACTAATGCAAAAATGTCAAGCAAGCAATCACAGTCTCTTTAACGAAGGTGTAAATATCATAAAATTAAAGTTATGCATTAAAAATAAATGACAGACTATCAGAGTTAATCTGTTTTGCAATTTCCTTTCCTCTTGTCAAAGTCCAAATTAATTTTTAGTTCTGCTTCAGGATCAGAGAGTTTTTCCAGGCTCTTTAAGATGGTATCGTAGCCTTCCCCATCTTTCTCTTATTCTGTGTCTTTGTTATCCTCCACTTTCTCAGGACCATCTTCTGCTTTCTGCTGTTGCTTCAGGAACATCTGCTTTATTTCTTTCTCGCTGAAATTTCTTTGAGTTCCTTTTGCAACGTATCTACCTTGAGATTAAGGTTGGTCATCCGGTCCAGTAGAGGGTGCAAAGCTACATCAGTCAGTTTGGGAAGGTCTGTGGTTACTTCCGGTCTGGTAACTGGCGATGCTGTGCTGGCAGTTCGTATTATAAGTTTCGCTTTCAACACCATTTTTTCTGCTTGCTGCGTCATTGTTTATACAAGAGGAAAGTTTACAAATTCTCCGTAAATCTGGAATTTATCGCTTTCTTGCTGGTCCGCCGCACACTTCATCGTAATTCGCTTTTTTCGAACCGCCCTTTCCGCCTCCCACTTTAAACTCAGTCATTTCAGGATTGGGCATTCCCCTCCCCCTTCTGCTTGTTTGGGGCTTTGGGGCGGCTTTACTAGTAATGATTTATTAATCGTTTGCTGGATCATAGCTTCACTCATGTTTGTACTTGTGTTCGCTTGGTATGTAGAGGGAATCGTTTCTCAGGATCCTTGTACGCTCTGTCCAGTGTGTACCTCTTGGTGCCATGCTGGCTCCATGCCGTGGGGGCCTATTGGGGCAAAAAGGTGCCTCAATCCTTTGGCTTCCGCCTTAGGAGAGGCACCTCTCACACCCCAGGCTGAGACCCCCCCAACAAAGGGACTTGGACCCCCACCCATCAGCACGTCTGTGGGGCACCCACATCAGAGCTGTGATGGAGCACACCCGCTCTGTGAGTTGCCGCCACCGGAACAGCTCTGACATTTGTTTCTTGATTAATATACTCAGCATCCCTTTACAGGCTGTTTTTGCTATAGGTTTGCTCTGTGAGATTTCCAGAGCCTATTTTTAGTAATAACAGATAATGTTTAACATTTGAAAGCACCTGCATATTCTACTTTGTGTTACTCTTGTACACACATCAAATAAAACAAGAACAACTGCCTAACCCCCGAAGCACTTAATGTTTTATCTATAAATGAGAACTAGGTTGCAACGTGGCACTTTTTTATTACACAAGTACAGGGCCAACTAAAACTATTTTACTTCCCTAGGCAAAATTTTAGTGCCCTTCTACGGCATCTTCTTATATGAAGTGGGGAGGCGGGAAGCAGAAAATGTATTCCTTCCTTGACATTTTTTCTCAATTGCAGCCCACATCCGCTGCTTCTAAAATGATTGGAGTGAGGCGAATAAGCTAGGGCTGTGCATAATGAAATTTCTGAACTGAAAATATACATAGAAACCATGGGGTTGAGCCATTACCATGATATTTCAGAACAGCAACACAAATCTGAGAGTCTTAGGTGTCACAGAAAATCCATGCCAGAACAATTTGTGTCATTTTTCATCTTTGTGTGTTGCTGCCCAGCTACAGCATGTACTCCTGTTTTTCTTTAATTCCACTGATTTACCAAACAAAGGCATTTATACCTTCAAATCAGATCCCTGCAAAGGAGGAGCACAGAGCATTTCCACCAGTCACCTTTAGTGACAAGCCACAGAGAGTCACGGTACTTTTTCTTGTCCCTGCTCTGTCAAGACTTTTGCAAGTCTTATGGCTGGAAAAATAGAGAGTTGGAAGTGGTTTGCTCAGGAGATCATAGAATTCATCTCCTTGGCCCAATTTGCTAGAAACGTGGGGGTTCTTTAGAACTCAGGAAGCACTCGCTCTGCTGCAATGTTGGCGTTATTTCACTGAAAAAAAATCCACTCCACCCCACCCCCATTCTCTATGAAAAATAACGGCAGATCGATGGAAAGGGCTAGAGATAATGTGCAAAGGAATTTCATTTCCATTTCAAGAAAGGAAACAAACCAGCCACAACAAGGAAGGGGGGCAAATGCAGAGTTTCCAGGGGAAAGGTAAGAAATATGTGTTCTTGACTGACAATACTGTAAGGGTAAGAAAATGCTGTTTGTTTGTTTTTTAAAGTGTGCCCACCTGGAGCTCTCCTACTCAGCTGCTTGAAAACCATTTTAAGAATCTGTAGAGAGAAGTGTGGCTGCTCAGAGTCACCTGCTTTCGGGGGTCAGAGTCACCTAATCTGAACCCCTTTGCTCAATCTCCTTGAAACTTGACAAATTGGAATTAACCTTGGCATAAGCAGCTGCCCTAAATCCTCATATAAGCCTGTACTGGGGGGGAGAGGGTTTCGGGGCCAAAGTCTGATTAGTAGACCATAGATACTTAGACAGACCTTAGGCCAGACTGGACTAGCAGATAGCTGATGTGTACATAGGCTTGTGTGAGCAAAAGTTCATGGGGCATGCTTTGAAAGAGCCACCATGACAATGAGAGCACTGGACTAGCTGAAAGGAGAGGAAGGGTAGATTGATTGGGAAGCAGTGAAGGGATTGCTCTCTAAAGGGCAAAGCTTGTTTTACAAAGCTTTGGATCCAAAAAAGGACAGTGAAGACAGAGCTGGAATTGCTAGCTGGGAAGAATTTTATTTATTTATTTATTTAATTGTATTTATACCCCGCCCTCCCCGCGAATGGGCTCAGGGCGGCTTACAGATGGCACACAGTGTGTATAATATATAAAGTAGATAAAACAGATAAAATTCAATATTATCGAATGCAAAGATAAAACTCCCCTACGTCTTGCCAGCAGAAGGGGAGGACTAGGGCCGTAGATGGATGTTACCTGGCCCTCCTGCGGTATCGCTCCATACTGGAGCGGTGGTGGTCGTGGCAGTGGTGGCTCCTACTCGAAAGCCTGGTGGAAGAGCTCCGTCTTACAGGCCCTGCAGAACTGCACTAGGTCCCACAGGGCCCTGATCTCCACTGGGAGCTCATTCCACCAGATAGGAGCCGCCACTGAAAAGGACCTGGCCCTCGTTGCCACAAGCCTGGCCTCCTTGGGGCCCGAGGTCACCAGCTGGTGTTGTGACCCTGACCGAAGTGCTCTTTGGGGAATGTGTGGGGAAATGCGGTCCCTCAGGTATGTCGGACCCTGGCCAAGAATTGAACACTCCTCCCCGGGAGAGCTGCAGTAGCTGAGAAGAGCAGAAGAGCAGGAATTGCTGACAGCTGAACTCTTCATGAACTACACCGAAATCAGTACCCTGGTACAGAGTTGCCCCCACTTTGCCCTGCCAGGAGGAACGGGGAACTGCTCCTAGGGCAACAAAGAAGCTTGAAGACTCATCCAGCATCTTCACAGGACGAGTTCCTTCTGTTGCGAGAAGGCCTTCTTGACACCTGGGACCCTGCTCCCGGCTTAGCCTCGGGAAGAACACACTGTGCCGTCTGTGCCTTCTACAAAGTGGATTGTGAGTGGGACTCTGCTCTGGGACAATGGTTAGTGAACCAGCATTGATATCTTTGGGAAAGTTTGTCGCAGCTGCTTTCTGTTGTATTCCAATAAACTGGATTTGCATTTTGAGTTTATGAACATTACCCTAGACTTTGAACCTGGCCCTTGGGACTCAAGGGGTTATGCCAAGGTGTCATTTCCTGCAGGAGCGCACAGGAGCAGAGCTCCAGCAGAAAAGAGCCCAGGGGGCGGGCACATGCAAGAAGCCCCGCCCCCTGCTCCCAGCAGCCCCGAGCCATGAGGAGCAAGAAGCAGCCAGGTAAGTTGCAGTGGGTGTTGCCTTTTGACACACTTCTGGAGCTGTCAGGGTGTGTGGCATATGCAAATAAGTTATGCTAATGAGTTATGCTAATGAGCTCCGGCACCTCTTTTTCTACGAAATGACCTCTGGTTATGCCCATCTACCTTCCCCAATGAAAAGAATGGTACCAAACTCTGGAACTGTGTGGATTTGAATCACAAATCAGTAATGTCCTACCTGAAAATATGCAATCATGGTAAATCACCCCCCCAATGCTCAGATCCAAAACAGCTCATGCAGTCTCACACAGCCATTTGTACTCTCTCTTGAATTCCCTATAAGGAAAGGCTGAAGAGTTTCCAGTTTAGAAAGACTTTTCAGTTTAGAAAAGAGATGACTAAGAGGGGGCACGAGAGAGGTTCATAAAATTATAAATGGGGTGGAGGGGGTTGACAAAGATATTTTTTCTCCCTCTCTCAAAATACTAGAACTCAAGGGCATCGAGTTCAACTGATGGACAGTAGGTTAAGGATGGACAAAAGGAAATACTACTTTGCACAAAGGGTGATTAAAATGTGGAATCTGCTGCCAGAGGATGTAGTGATGTCCACTGGACTAAACAGTTTTAAAAGGGGATTAGATAGGTTCATGGAGGAGAAGTCTATCAGTGCCAGTTTGGTGTGGTGGTTAAGTGTGCGGACTGTA
>NW_015164380.1:3601-3790 GCF_001447785.1 Gekko japonicus | reverse complement strand
CCATTTTATCATATGTGGTGGACATGTGAAAAAGCTGTGGACTTTTGGACTAGAGTTCACAGCGAAATGCAAATTTTTTTGAAATGTTCCTTTAAAAAAGCACCAGAAATTCTGCTCTTAGGACTTAAAATGGAAGAATTGAATATTACAAAAAGAACTTTATTTTGGTACCTGATTACAACGGCGAGA
>NW_015164380.1:3277-3431 GCF_001447785.1 Gekko japonicus | reverse complement strand
GAGACTTTAAAATTTACCTAGAAAAGAACTGGGATGTAAAGCACAATCTATTATATTTAGAACAATATTGAAACTAGAATATGATGTTATCTTAAGGTGTACTGGAGTGACGAGGGGGGAAGCATTGCGGGAAGCCACGGGGAGGGGGAGAGTA
>NW_015164380.1:0-3174 GCF_001447785.1 Gekko japonicus | reverse complement strand
AGCTAAAAATAGTTGGGGGGGGGAAGAGTGGGATTTGAACATCTGAGTTCATGAAGCTGTCTTATACTGAATCAGAGCCTTGGTCCATCAAGGTCAGTATCGTCTATTCAGACTGGGAGCAGCTCTCCAGGGTCTCAAGTAGAGGTAGAGGTATTTTGCATCACTTACTACCTGCTCCTTTAATTTGAAGTGTTGAGAATTCAACTTGGGACTAGGGATGTGCATTTGGTTCATCCAAACCAAATGCACCCCCGAAAATGGCCCATTCGGACCCCTTTCAGGCTGCTGCAGACCGATTCAGATTCTCTGATCTGAATCTGCTTGCCGCCGAATTGCCGCCGAATTTTGGCGGCAATTCGGCCCCATTATATCCTATGGGCCATTGAAGTCAATGGCGAAAATATAGGATATATTCTGGGGGCTGGAGGAGAGGGGGCTTGGGGGTAGCTGCTGGATCCTCTCCCCAAGATAACAACCAAGTTTCAAGAACATTGGACCAGGGGGTCCAATTCTACGGGGCCCCAAACAGGTTGTCCCTATCCCCTCCATTGTTCTCTATGGTGGGGAAAAAGTAACTTTCTTCCCACTATAGAGAACAATTGAGGGGATAGGGGGAACCTTTGAAGGCCCGTAGAATTGGACCCCCTGGTCCAATGTTCTTGAAACCTGGTTGGTATCTTGGTGAGAGGCTTCAGCAGCTACCCTGCAAGTTTGGAGTCTCTCACACATGCCCCCTCCCCTCCAGCATCCAGAATATGCCCTATGTTTTCGTCATTTACTTCAATGGCCCATAGGATATAATGGGGCTGAAATTGACATTCCGCTGGCCGAAAGACTCCCGAATCTGCTGGTACTGACAAAACTGACATGCGGGAGTCTTACTGCCATCCGAAATTTATTCTGCCAGATTCGGTGGAATCCAAATCGCCGAATTTTTTTTTTGCACACCCGTACTTGGGACCCTTTGTATGCCAAACAGCTGGTCTTCCATGGAAACACAGCCCTTTCTCCTAAGTATCTAAGGGAGTTCCCTACATCCCTAACCTTATTGTTACCAGACATCAATAAAAATTGAGAATTTATTTATATTTATGCCCCCCCAGTACGCAATGGACTAAAATCTTTTCTCGCCACTAATGCTGTGATGAGAGAAGTTATCCAAATTAAACCACCTTCTCTCACGCAGACGCACTGACCCTTTTGACTCTGTCTTAGTAGCAGAAGGTTGATTAAAATAATAGCATGGAACCAAGCGCTCTAAATGTGTTTACTAACATATAGAAAGGGGAGTTGAGAAATCCTTTCAGAAACTTAAATCCTCCAGGCAATTTCCTAAAGACTGCCTTTGAAGTGGGAGGAAGTCCATTCGTAAAGCCCAGAATGGTAGCAGGCAATTTAGAACAAAACTGAAGATGGGGGGGAAGCGAAATATCAAAAGGATTCTGACCTACATTAAAACATGTTAAACCGGCCTGTTATAATAACGTTGGAGGCTGTAGCCTGTTAGAAATTTAATTATGAGAATAAAATCTTGTGTCAATACAATGCAGAGACTTGTTCGGGAATGGAAGACTGGTATATAGTTTAATATTCCAAAGAGATTATTTGACTCATAAAGTAGTAAAATGAAGGGCAAAAACTGATTTAAGGGAACTAGAAACTCTTGGACAGTCTGTTTTTTTCCACTGGATTTTTTTTGTCCTCAAGTCACAGCTGATTTATGGTGATCCCTTAGGGTTTTTAAGGTAAGAGACACATAGAGGTGACTGCCATTGCCTGCCTCTGCATCACGACCCTGGTATTCCTTGTTGGTCTCTCATTCAAACACTAGCCAGGGCCACCAGAGCCAGTTTGGTATAGTGATTAAGAGTGCGGACTCTAATCTGGGAGAACCAGGTTTGATTCCCCACTCCTCCACATGCAGCTGCTGGTAGGACCTTGGGTCAGTCATAAGTTCTTTCAGAGCTGTTCTCTCAAGGGCAGTTCTCAGGAGAGCTCTCTCAGCCCCACCTACCTCACAGAGACTCTATTGTGGTGAGGGGAAGGGAAATGAATTTTAAGCCACTCTGAGACACATAAGGGAAGCCAATGTTGAATCAGGCCAATGGCCCATCCAGTCCAACACTCTGTCACACAGTGGCCAAAAATACCAGGTGCTATCAGGAGGTCCAGCAGTGGGGCCAGGACACTAGAAGCCCTCCCACTGTTGACCCCCCCAAGCACCAAGAATACAGAGCGTCACTTGCCCCTGACTCAGAGTTCCTATCTATACCTTGTGGCTAATAGCCACTGATGGACTTCTGTTCCATATGCTTATCTAATTCCCTCTTGAAGCTGCCCATGCTTGTAGCCGCCACCACCTCCTGTGGCAGTGGATTCCATGTGTTACTCACTCTTTGGGTGAAGAAAAACTTCCTTCTGAAGTACTGAGGAAAGGCAAGATGGGGGGGGTATTGATTGTGGGTTAGAAAACATGAATTGTTTGGGCATAATTGTAAAAAAAAAAGTTTCTAGTGTTGCTGATTAATAGTTAACAGTTACAGGGGAGAAAACATAGTTTTTGCAAATACTTTCTGGTCATTTTTCTAAGACCAGCCACCTTTATAGATACATTCTGATCTCCTGCATTCATGTAATTTCTTCCTGAAATGTGCAACTATCGCCCTATACGTGACCCATTTTTATTGGCTGACAACAGCTCTTTAATGGTTCTGTGCTAATAAAAGTGTAAAACATCTGCATGGCTTATAGAAGACAACTTGTTTGTAACATTAAACATTGTGAAACAAAAAAAAAGGAAGTACTTCCTTTTATCCGTTCTAACCCGACTGCTCAGCAATTTCATTGAGTGCCTACGAGTTCTTGTCTTGTGAGGAAGGGAGAAAATAGCCTTGTAGCTAGGGATTTTTTTGTGAGGGGGCTTTGGGGCGGTCCTGCCAGCTAGCCAAATCTGGGGGCAGCTTCCCTCCCCCCCAGCAAGGGAAGCCCTTCCCTGCGGAGCATCTGGCTCCCTCCCTCTCTCCCCGAGGAGCCCAGTGCCCCTTCCCGCAACCTGGCCTCCACCCTCTGCTCCCATCCGCAGACGGCCGAGGACCCCAGTGCCCCTTCCCACAACCTGGCCTCCACCCTCTGCTCCCACCCGCAGCTGGGAGAGGTGAGGCGTGCAGTGGCTGG
>NW_015164379.1:26831-46495 GCF_001447785.1 Gekko japonicus | reverse complement strand
TTTTTCTACGAAATGACCCCTGCAGACCCAGCCACCCCAGGAGACTTCGGATCCCAAATGTGTCACCTGTCTTGGGTGATGGCAAACAAATCTTCCTCTTCCTCTTCCACAAACAGGCTCTTCTTGTTGACGGCAACAGCAGCCTTCGTCGCTTCCTTTCTTTGGCTGCCTTCGGAAGCAGATTTGACGGTGGCCGCAGGATTCCAGTGGTCCTGAAAACAAAGAAATAAGTCCTGCCATTATTGCCTTTCAGACTGCGTATCACTTTCCTCAGATTCACAAGGCAAGGGGCGTGGTAGCCCTATATGCATATATTCATTGCAAGACTCCTAGGATTCCCTCCCTAGGAAGAGGCAGGAAAAGGAAAGAAGCCGGTCTGATCCAAGGCTGAACGGCTTCTTGCCACACTGTCAGAGAGGGAAGCGTAAGAACATCAGAAGAGTCCCGCTGGGTCAGACCAATGGCTCCATCTAGTCCACCATCCTGTCTCACAGAGTGGCCAGCCAGTTCCTCTGGAGAACCAACAAGAAGGCATAGAGGCTGAGGTCTTCAGAAGAACATCTAAAGAGTTCTGCTGGATCAGACCAATGGTCCATCTAGTCCACCATCCTGTCTCACACAGTGGCCAGCCAGTTCCTCTGGAGAACCAACAAGAAGGCATAGAGGCTGAGGTCTTCAGAAGAACATCTAAAGAGTTCTGCTGGATCAGCCCAGTGGTCCATCTAGTCCAGCATCCTGTCTCACACAGTGGCCAGCCAGTTCTGCTGGAGGACCAACAAGAAGGCATAGAGGCCGAGGTCTTCAGAAGACCACCAAAAAAGCTCTGCTGGATCAGACCAAAAGTTTATCTAGTCTACCATCCTGTCTCACACAGTGGCCCACAAGTTCCTCTGGATTGTCAGCAACAGGGCCGAGACATTCTCCTGATGTTACCTCCTGGCTCTGGGATTCAGAGGCTTAGTGTCTCTGAATGTGGAGTCTCCCTGTGGCACATGCATGATGAGAAAACAAGAAGAAAAGAATGGTATCCCTTGAGCAGGGCATTTGGCTGCTTCTTTCACAGAAAGGTTACCCATCTCCCATCAAAGGCCTCAGAACTAAGAAAGGGCAAAGGATGAAGCAATGGCCATAAAAATGCACCCAAGACTCCTTGGGCAAGCTCAACCGTCAGCAGGGCAGATATGGGAAGCTAGGTAGCCCCCCACCACCACCACCACCCTGTCCTACACAGTGACCTCTGTCCATAGCAAAGCAGTGTTGCTAACCCAGACATGACCACTGCATTCCCCGGCACCTCAGGAGAAAGATTTCTGAGAGAAGAAGAGATTGGATTTATACCCCGCCCTTCACTACCCGACGGTGTCTCAGAACGGCTTACAAGCTCCATCCCCTTCCCCTCCCCACAACAGACACCCTGTGAGGCAGGTGGGGCTGAGAGAGCTCTGAGAGAACTGTCCTTGAGAGAACAGCTCTGAGAGAACTACGGCTTGCCCAAGGTCATCCAGCAGGTACAAGTGGAGGAGTGGGGAATCAAACCCGGTTCTCCCATATTAGAGTCCGCGCACTTAACCACCACACCATCTCAGCATCTCTGAAGCACAGCAAACTGAAACGTGTGTCTGGCACACGCCGGCTCCAACACCAAACGACTTTAAGCGGAGAGAGCAAAAAACCAGGCCTGAAATGACACCTGCTTCAGCTAGCTGAGAACAGCAAAGCCAGCCATTCATCCATTTGTCACTTTCGGACTTTGTACCTCTTCATCGCTGCTGAAGAGCAGGCGGGACGCTTTCTCCGGAGGCGGTTTGGACGCTTGCGCCTTCACGGGCAAAGACCCAAAGAGTTCCTGAAAGGCACGGAGAGAAGAATTCATTTTGCCATGACACTCGGCAATGTGGGTTTTGTGGGGAAACGGGCATTGGAATATTTTCCAAATTAAAGAGCATCAAAAAAAGGAGGCAAAAGCACACCATGTACGAGCCTGGGCCATGTACAAGCACCCAGGTATGTCCGTGCTTCGTACCCTGTGTTTGGCCCGCCCTAACATGATGACTGGCATCACAACAGCTCTGACAACTAGACAGAGACTATACACGGGGTGGGAAATTTTCCAATGAAAAATACCGTATAGAAGAATCTTTTGGGAAATCTTCTGCCCCATATCACTGACAAAGCAATTACATATACTAGCTTCCTTGTCACCCCCCCCACACACACACGCACAAACACACACCCAAATTGAACGACACATAAGGCAACCATAGGAGGAGGATGAACTCAGTTTGAGGGCAATGGTACCTTTAAGACCACGGCCATCAAACTGTATAAGCTTTTGTGTGCAAGCACACTTCTTCAGATACAGGACTTGCACACAGAAGCTTATGTTGTTGTTCAGTCGCACAGTTGAGTCCGACTCTTCGCAACCCCATGGACCAGATCACGCCAGGCCTTCCGGTCTTCCGCCGTCCTCTGAAGTTGGCTCAATTTCATGTTCGTTCCATCTATGACACTGTCTAACCATCTCATCCTGTGCCATCCCCGTCTTCTTTGACCTTCAATCTTTCCCAGCATCAGGGTCTTCTCCAGTGAGTGCTCCCTTCTCATTGGGTGGCCAAAGAAGCTTATACCCTGAATTAAACTTTTGTTTGTCTTAAAGGTGCCACCGGACTCAAACTTTGTTCTGCTCTATATGGGGTTCCCTTTAAAAAAGGACCACAAACTCCAAAAGGCAGCAGCTTGGGGACAGATGAGGGACCCCCTGGAACAAGCACATTCAACCGGCTTTATATCGAAAGCACTGGCACCCGGCTTGCCTCCAGGTCCAACTCAACAAGCTTGTTCTTGACCTCGGGAGCTGGGTCAGAAGTACCTGGAGGACCACCCTCGACCACGTCGACTTCCTAGAGTCCTCCGACCAGCTGCGGAAACCTACCCTGGCACAAGTATGGCTAGCAGACAGTCAAGGGGGACCATGCTTGAGGCATGCTTGTCCGCAGACTCTAGACTTTCCTGCCTTGAAGGGGGGGGGATTTGTCATCATCGGCCTTCTGACGTCCGTTAGAAACAAATATATTTCAGAAGGCTTTTGACGGGGTTCATTTGAAGACACAAAGCTGCCTTGTACTCAATCAGACCCTTCGTCCGTCAAGGTCAATATAGTCTACTCGGGTTGCGGTCGCACGCGCAAGATAACATGGGAGGGAAGCGAGGCTATTTGCTCCGTTGGAATTTGACCTGCAGTGGCATGATCATACAGTCCCTGGGAGCTGCGGGGGCAGCCCGCCACTGTGTGATCAGACGCAACCGCAGGTGAACTGGGGTTGGGGTTTTTTGCCGCATGTTTCTGGTGCGCTTCAACGGGGGATCGATGATTCGCATCTCCGCACTGAGTGCTCCCTACACAGTGTGTGATGATGTGCATATTGAAACAGGGGGAAAAACAACAGCATGGAGTCGGGATGGCCCGATCAGACCATCCCGATGCCATGGGAGTGCGCTGGCGCGATCACACAGGAAAAAGCCCATTCCTGGCCCATAGCAAACCCGTTTGCTACCGGACTTCCCCTAGTGTCTGTACAGGATTATGCCCTCAGGCCAGTCCAGGGATGAAGGGAATCCTGTACTTTTTTCAGTACTTTACACAACACAAAAGTAAAAAAAAAGTTACTTAACTTATGTAAGTAACTTTTTTACTTTTGTGTTGTGTAAAAAAGTAGTAAAAACTACTACTAGTAGTAGTTAGTAGTAGTAAAAACTACTAGTAAAAAGTAGTAGTAAAAACTACTACTACTACTACTAACTTTCTACTTTTTACTCCGCTTCTGTGGCGGACCAAAACGGGTTGCCGACAGGTGCGGGACGCCTCCCAGATGTTTCCGTCTGATCGCACCCTTAAAATCCACCTGGCCCTCGCGCCTATGGCGGGGCTCATTCTGCATGCGATGGCGCCCTCAGACTGGTAGTGGCTCTCCAAGGTCTCAGGCAGAGGTCTTACACCTTCTCACCGGAGATGCCCGGTATTGAACCTGGGACCGCCTGCATGGCAAGCAGCGGCTCTACCATTGAGTCATGCCGCCGCCACCATCATTACGCCATCATCATTATGTCACCATCGTCACCATCTTTCTATCTACGCCCCCCTCATTAGTCCCGCCAATTGACCATCTTCAGAGCGGGAACTATTGGGGGTGCGAGACGTGCCTGGCAGAGGTCAGCGCTGTATGGACGTATATTGTTGCTGCCATATTTATTGTTATAACTGTGGCTTGGTTGCTAATAATTTTAGAATCCCATCTGGAACTTTTATAGTTAAATAATTTTGGAGCACCGTTAAGTAAATTTTAGTGGAACTGTATCTATTGTATTTTATATTATTCTGCACTGTTTTAATGTTTTAACTTGGGCATTCGTGCCCCTTGTGAGCCGCCCTGAGCCTTCGGGGAGGGCGGGGTATAAATTTAAAAATAAATAAATAAATAAATGCCCCCTCCTCTCCTTGCTGACTCGGTTCCGGTAACGCTGCCCGAGGTTTTAACCCCTGGAGCAATTCTCTCTGACGAAAAGTCTCGTGGCGGTGAGGAGGCCAGGTAGCAGACCTGGCACTGAGTCCGTCCAAGTGAAGCAAAGCTCTCCCGCCATTCTGGCCCGGCGAGTCAGCGGGGGCCCCAAAGAAGCTCTCAGCAAAGGGGAAGGGGGAATGGCGCAGCCACAAACCACTTTCCTCTGCAACTCTTCCAGGGGGCACACAAACGCTCAGGACCGAGGCATCCCCTTACGTGGAAGGGAAACCCGCCCTCTTACGGTATACACCCCCAAAAAAGGTGCTGCTGGACTCAGAATCTAGCGCTGGCTGCTTTCCGGCATCCCTCACCTCTTCGTCTTCGTCCTCAAACAGAGAAAGCGGTGCTTTGGTGGTACCTTTGCTGGGTAAGCCCGAGCTTTTGGAAGACTGGCTGGCAGAAAACAGGTCCTGCGGCATGCAAAGAAATCGGTTACTAATTTCCAAGGAGCGTTTCCCTTTATTTAAAAGGTAAAGGTTCCCTTGCTCGAAAGCCAGTCGAATCCGGCTCTAGGGTTGCGGTGCTCATCTCCGTTTCAAAGCCGAAGAGCCAGCGCTGTCCGAAGATGTTACCGCGGTCATGTGGCCGGCATGACTAAACACCAAGGCGCACAGAATGCTGTTACCTTCCCACCGAAGAGGTACCTATTGATCTACTTGCAATTTCTTGCTTTCGAACTGCTAGGTTGGCAGGAGCTGGAACTAGAGACGGGAGCTCACTCCGTCATGCGGCACACTCGGGTCTCGAACTGCTGAACTACCGACCTTCCACAGCCTGCAGTTCAGCGTCTTAACCACTTGAGCCACCGCAGCTCCCTTTATTCAGGTAAAGGTTTCCCTTGCTTGAAAGCCAGTCGAGTCCGACTCTAGGGTTGTGGTGCTCATCTCCGTTTCCAAGCCGAAGAGCCAGCGCTGTCCGAAGACGTTTCGCTGGAGGCTTGGGGGGGGGAATTGACAAGGGTTTACTCCTTTACTCCATTTAAGCCCTACCTTCCTCCCCAGTGGGACCCCCCAAGCTTCCAAGACTCATCTCCCCATACGCAGTAGTCACGCAGTCTCAGCCTAAGCTTAACTCTCAGGATGGTTCCCTGAGAGGTCGCTTAGACCGAGACTGTGTGACCGGCCCAAGGTAAATGGGCAAGCTTACGTGGCAGGGTGTAGATTCGAACTTGGGTCTCGCAGATCTTAGTCCAGCCCTCGAACCACTACATCACGCTGGCTCTTGAGTTTCTTCCTCAGACCTCCTACCCTTCCCGAAACACACCGGGGGATCAAAAGGGTTCCCATTCCCACCCTCCATCGCTGCTGTGTGCGTCTGTGCTGTCAGACTACTAGTCTGACTGCATCACACATTAGACCTCTTCTGCTACTGGACCGCGTTGCTTTATAACTCCACAATCTGCCTGGAGTCTCACCCAGAACGGCGGACTGGACTGGAGGGATAAAGCACGATGCTAAACCAGAACAGGAATTAAAACCAATTTTTAATGGTTTGCCTCCTGGATAAGAGTCTTTAATTTCCCTCAATGTGGATAATATGAAGGTACTAACAACATGAGCAAGATATAACAAGTTACTCATAACTTACTCATACGTTACTCATACGGACTGAACTGGAGGGATAAAACACACTGCTAAACCAGAACAGGAATTAAAACCAATTTTTAATGGTTTGCCTCCCAGATAAAAGTCTTTAATTTCCCTCAATGTGGATAATACGAAGGTACTAACAACATGAGCAAGATATAACAAGTTACTCATAACTTACTCATAAGTTACTCATACGGACTGAACTGGAGGGATAAAACACACTGCTAAACCAGATCAGGAATTAAAACCAATTTTTAATGGTTTGCCCCCTGGATAAGAGTCTTTAATTTCCCTCAATGTGGATAATACGAAGGTACTAACAACATGAGCAAGATCGAACAAGTTATAACCACAGCTTAATTAATTAAAAATCCTCTCAACCCTCCAACCAGAACTATCTGATTTATTTAAAGCATTTCTCTCACCTTTGCAGTTCAGCATGTCCCCCCCGGGGCATATAGTCATTTACAAATAAGAAGACAACATGCAACAAAGCAGGGGTCCCCAACGTGGGGGCCACGGGTGCCATGGCAACTACCAGCACCTTTCTCGGGTGTTGTCAAGTCTTCATAGAAAATGGGTGGGGCCAGGGGGGGCTTTTGCCCAGCAAAACTTCTAATTGGCCATTGAAGATTTGATTGGCTGTGCAGATTTTTTTTAAAAAACGTTGCTTTGGTGGCAGCTGCCATCACACCACAAGGATTTTCACTGTGTGATTGGAGGTAACCTGTGGCAGCCATTTTGTGGCTGGCTTCAGCCCCTAAGAAAACCATTTTGTGGAAGCCTTCACCCCCTTAGGCAGCCGTTTTGTGGCTGGCTTCACTCCCTTAGGCAGCCGTTTTGCAGCTGGCTTCACCCTAGGGTTGCCAAGTCAAAATTTCGCCGGAGCGGAGAACTCCCCGCTGGCGGCTGGAGGGTGGCTGGAGCGCGCGCGCTGCACGCACGTCACCCGGACGTGACGTGACGATGCCAGGCACGCTGGGGGCGGGGCCACAACCATCCAAGGGAAAACCATAGTATTTTCCCTCGGATGACCGTGGTCCCACCCCCAGCATGCCCGGCGTCGTCACATCACTTCCGGGTGACGCGCACGTCGGGGTGGGGTTCCCCCCGGGGTCCGATCCGCCGCCGGCGGGGAACAGGCCTCTGGGGCGGGGGTTGGCAAGCCTACTTCACCCCCTTTGGCAGCCATTTTACAGCTGGCTTCACTCCCTAAGGCAGCCATTTTGCGGCTGGCTTCACCCCCTAAGGCAGCCATTTAGTGGCTGGGCCTGCCACACTGCTAGCACTTTATTTTGTTTGAATTTTAATATTAACATTGTATTTATTAATGTATGTGATTTTACTACGATGTTTTATGTGAATTTTACTTGTTTGTAAGCCGCCCTGAGCCGGCCTTGGTCGGGAGGGCAGGATAAAAATTTAATTAATTAATTAATTAATTCCAAGAGGGCCCACGGGCTCAAAAAGGACGGGGGACTGCTGTGTTAGATAATCAGTTAACGGGCAGTCAAAGGCCACTCGGGTTCCCGCCATAATAAAAAGCTGACTTTCAATAACCAAAAGACTCTTTTAGGACTTTAAAACATTCAGGCACAGACTCAAGACATAGCGGCTGGCTAAGAAACTGAGCAATTAAACTGTATACAGAAGTTGGTAAGCGAAGGCGATCTGGCAGAGATAACTGATCCAGTTAAAAACTCACTTCAGAATCTTCCTCATCGGAGAACAGGCTTTTGTGGTCTTTGGGAACAGTCGGCGTCGACGGCTTAAAGCTCTGAGCAGAAGGTGGCTGACTCTGAAAGGCAAGCGTAAGAGAAGTTAGAGGCCCACTGCTAAGGCAAGACATGCGGAGCAGGCTCCTGTGGAGTTACTGCTGTCCTCTGCAAAGCCCTTTTTGCCAAACAAAGGAGGTAGTGAAAGGCCAAGACTAATTCTACCCATGACTCGTGGGTTCTGCTTCTAATAGGAGACTGTAATGTGAGGGGTAAAGAGAGTGGGGAACCGCAGGGATCAGAACTTGGTCCACTGCTTTTTAACTTGTTCATTAATGATTTGGAGTTGGGAGTAAGCAGTGAAGTGGCTAAATTTGCGGATGATACGAAGTTGTTCAGGGTGGTGAAAACCAGTGAGGATTGTGAGGCACTCCAAAGGGTGGGCGAGTGGGCGTCAACATGGCAAATGGGGTTCAATGTGGCCAAGTGCAAGGTGATGCACATTGGAGCCAAAAATCCTAAATATACACGTTGATGGGGTCTGAACTGGCAGAGACTGATCAAGAGAGAGATCTTGGAGTTGTAGTAGATAACTCACTGAAAATGTCGAGACAGTGTGTGACTGCAATAAAGAAGGCCAATGCTATGCTGGGGATTATTAGGAAGGGTATTGTAAACAGATCAGCCAATATCATAATGCCCCTATATAAATCAATGGTGAGACCTCATTTGGAATACTGTGTGCAATTCTGGTCACCACACCTTAAAAAGGATATTATAGCTTTGGAAAAAGTGCAGAAAAGGGCAACTCGAATGATAAAAGGGTTGGAACACTTTCCCTATGAGGAAAGGTTAAAGCGCTTAGGGCTCTTTAGCTTGGAGAAAAGACGACTGAGGGGTGACATGATCGAGGTTTATAAGATTATGCATGGGAAAGAGCAGGTAGAGAAAGAGGTACTTTTCTCCCTTTCTCACAATACAAGAACCCGTGGGCACTCCATGAAATTGCTGAGCGGTCGGGTTAGAACGGATAAAAGGAAGTACTTCTTCACCCAAAGAGTGATTAACACTTGGAATTCACTGCCACAGGAAGTGGTGGCGGCTACAAGCATGGACGGCTTCAAAAGGGAATTAGATAAGCATATGGAGCAGAGGTCCATCAGTGGCTATTAGCCACAAGGTATAGATAGGGACTCTGGGGCAAGTGATGCTCTGTCATCTTGGTGCTTGGGGGGGTCAACAGTGGGAGGGCTTCTAATGTCCTGGCCCCACTGGTGGACCTCCTGAGGGCACCTGGTATTTCTGGCCACTGTGTGACACAGAGTGTTGGACTGGATGGGCCACTGGCCTGATCCAACATGGGCGTCTCTTAGGTTCTTATGTTCTTAGATTCCGATGAGTAGCCGTGTTGGCCTGAAGCAACAGAGCAAAGCTGCAGTCTAATGGTGTCATCTTTAAGATCAACCATGTTTTATTCTAGGTATAAGCTTCCGTGTGCATGCACCCTGCTGGATCAGATCAGTGGTTCACCTAACAAAATATCCTGTTTCCCCACATAGGGTTGCCATCTCTGGGTTGGAAAATTCCTGGAGATTTGTGGGTGGAGCCTGTGGGGGGGTACAGGGTGTGGGGAGGGCAGGCAGCCCAGGGCGGCACAGATTGCCTTGAAGCACAAGGAAAGGCAGGGTATAAATGTTCTAGTGACAGTCAGTGTTCCCTCTAAGCTGAGTCGGTGTGAGCATTTTTGTCTCCGCTCAGGAAGGACGGCTCAGGAGCGAACTAATTTTTGCAGCAGCCAAATCGCTCGCTCACAGCTTTAATGCCAGTGGCTCACAAAGTAGAATTTTTGCTCACAAGACTCCGCAGCTTAGAGGGAACATTGGTGACAGTAATAAAATAAATATAGAAAGCGGCCATTCTCTCCGGGGGAACCAATGTTGGTCATCTGGAGATCTGCTGGTGTTCTATTTGGGCCTCAATTAGTGTGATCAGGGGTCATTTCATAGAAAAAGAGGTGCAGGAGCTCATTAGACATGAACGTTGAACTTCACAACACTGTGGACCATGAGGCCAGGCCTTCCAAATCTGTCCCACTCACCATCGGCTGCTCCAGACAGCAGAGACCCCCCCCCCAAGGCACCCCGCGCATTGCCAAAGCTTCCTGACTTTCCTCCAGTATTTGGCAGCCCAGCCTAACAGCCACCGCCTCCCACCCTCTCAGCATCAACTGGCAGAGGTACTGAAGTTGAAGAACAAGACGCTTTGCCTCTTTGTGCCCACCCGAATGAGAAGGAAAACAGGGATCGAGGAGTAACCTGACTTGCAGGGTTCTTTTTGTAGCAGGAGCTCCTTTGCATATTAGCTGACACACCCCTAATGTAGCCAATCCTCCAAGAGCTTACAGTAACCCCTGTGAGAAGAGCTCTGTACGCTCTTGGAGGATTGGCTACATTAGGGGTGTGTTGCATAATATGCAAAGGAGTTCCTGCTACATTCCAGCATAAGCTTTTGGGAGTCGGAGCGGTGGCGCGGGGGATTTTTCCCTGCCTAACAATAACATCTGAACTGCCATGCTTTGATATATGATATATGTTTGCACAGAGGTTCGCTTGGTGTGAGCAACCAAGCCTCGTCCTAGCTCATCGCCTACCCAGCGATTCGAAAGCTTCGGCGAGTAGATAAATCGGGGACCACCCGTAAGGGGGTGAGCACTCCCCTCCCTCTGGGAAGGCGTAGCTGCCGAGTGCAACTTCTGAAGGCGCGGCGAGATCGAAAGAGGAAAGAGCTGTGTCGGCTTCCCTGCAGTGGAGCGAGTCGGCCAGGCGGTGGCAGTGTGTGGCTGCACAACATCAAGCCCTGACCTCATCAGCCAGCCGACGAGATGCCGTAGGAACACGACTGACCCAGCCCGCAGATGAAGCCCGGCTAGCTGCAATGTGTGTGTAATTAATGCTGCATGTTTGTCTTCCCTATCCCCACAAATATTGTTAGTCCAACTGTCTCAAGAGTAACTGTAAATCGCTCTGAGCCCGCAGGTATGTGGGAAAGAGCGATCAATAAATCGAAAGCAAAAAAAAAGAAAAAAGAGCTCACTTCATTACAGGCATTATGGGTAAGGAGTCACTTCTCTGCAACACACTGATATATGTTTGCTGAAAGATCTTGGGGTACACCCTTGCACACTAGGGCAAACGGGAACGCTAAGGCAAAACCCAGCTTCATCGAAGCAGGGGGGCTCAGGGCAATACCTTGTCTCTTGCCACGGTTCCTTTACTTCCTTCGACTTCTTGAGGGACATCCTTTACCGCCCTGCCAGCGTCCGGCTTTGCCTTGAACAGGTCTTCTTCGACGTCACCAAAGAGGTCAGCGGCAGATTTGGCTGTTTCAGGGGAAAGGCACAGAGGTTCGCTTGAGGACCAAGGCAGCAGCCACGCAAGACCGGGGCGGGGGGGTGCAAGAGGGAGAAGTACAATCAGGGGAGGTCTTCAGACCTTGCTTTTATGCTTCGTGTATTATGTTTCTACCCCTAAAAATGTAAGAACGTAAGAAGAGCCCTGCTGGATCAGACCAGCGGTCCATCTAGTCCAGCATCCTGTCTCACACAGTGGCCAAAAAAGAAAGGGAAGGAAACCTCACAGTAAATAATGACAACCAGAACAGGAACTGTGAAAGGTAGATGCTAGAGATGACGATACGTCTATCAGGGCTCTACTGGTAGTAGGAGCTCCTTTGCATATTAGGCCACACACCCTAGTGTAACCAATCCTCCAAGAGCTTACAAAGCTCTTCTTACTGGGGCTACTGTAAGCTCTTGGAGGATTGGCTACACTAGGGGTGTGTGGCCTAATATGCAAAGGAGCTCCTGCTACCAGTAGAGCCCTGCGTCTATTTTGTAGAATAAAAACGATATACTTGCATCTAGTAGTACACAATATAGTACACTGCTCAATACACAAGCTGAGGACAGGTTTACAGTAAATTCAAATAGTATTCAACAATGAAGTACTAATCAAGTTCTACAGTGAAATCCTCAACGAAGATTCTGGATATGAGCTTTGTTTCAATCAACTTCCTCGCAAGTACACGTATACTGCTAAAGTTTTCATTCATTTATCCCAGGAATCAATTTTGTAATCCTCAATCAATTTTCAAAGAGTCCAATATAATCCCATGAGATTTACAAAAATGGGCAACCAGTCACAGTGTTCAAACCAGCAACTCTGTGACCTCACTAAGCTTATATTGCGATTCTTCGTTGAGCATTTCATTGTAGAACTTGATGAATACTTCATTGTAGAGTACTATTTGAATTTATTGTAAACCTGTCGTCAATTTGTGTCTTGAGCATTGTACTATATTGTGTACTGTTGTTGTTGTTCAGTCGCACAGTCGAGTCCGACTCTTCGTGACCCCATGGACCAGATCACGCCAGGCCCTCCTGTCTTCCGCCGTCCTCTGAAGTTGGCTCAATTTCATGTTTGTTGCATCGATGACACTGTCTAACCATCTCATCCTTTGCCGTCCCCATCTTCTTTGACCTTCAATCTTTCCCAGCATCAGGGTCTTCTCCAGTGAGTGCTCCCTTCTCATTGGGTGGCCAAAGTATTTGAGCTTCAGTTTCATTATCTGGGCCTTCCAGGGAACAGTCAGGGTTGATTTCTTTTAGGATTGACTGATTTGTTCTTCTTGCAGTCCAAGGGACTCTCAAGAGTCTTCCCCAGCACCATAGTTCAAAAGAATCTATTTTTCGGCGCTTGGCCTACTTTATAGTCCAACTCTCGCAGCCATACATGACTACCGGGAATACCATTGCTTTGACCATGCGGACTTTTGTTGGCAGGGTGATGTCGTTACTTTTTATCATGCTGTTTAGGTTCGCCATCGCTTTCCTCCCAAGGAGCAGGCGTCTTTTAATTTCATGGCTGCTGTCACAGTCTGCGGTGATCTGGGATCCCAGGAACGTGAAGTCTGTCACTACTTCCACGACTTCCCCTTCTATTTGCCAAGGAGTGATGGGGCCGGATGCCATGATCTCAGTTTTTTTGATGTTGAGCTTCAAGCCCACTTTTGCGTTCTCCTCTTTGACCCTGAGCAAGAGGCTTTATGTATGTACTGTTACATACAAGTATTTCGTTTTTATTCTGCAAAACAGACATACTGTCATCTCTAGCGTCTACCTTTCACAGTTTCTATTCTGGTTATCACAGAGTGGCCGGCCAGTTCCTCCGGAGAGCCAACAACAGGGCATAGAGGCCGAGGCCTTCCCTTGGTGCTGCCTCCTGGCTCTGGGATTTAGAGGCTCAGTGCCTCTGAACGTGGACGTTTCCTTTAGTCACTATGGCTAGGAGCCATGGATAGACCACTCCGTGAATCTATCTAATCCCCATTTAAAGCTCTCTATTCCTGTGGCCATCACGACTTCTTCGGGCAGCGAATTCCACGTTTTAATCGCTCTCTGTGTAAAGAAATATTTCCTTTGCAAGGTTGTAAACGAGACAGATGCATTTAGGAAAACTTACGGCCCTTCTGAAAAGTTAAGATGGAGGGTGCGGTGGTGCAGGGGATTTTTTCCCCTGCTTAACTATAACATCTGAACTGCCAAGCTTTGGCAGTTCTAGCCCCATGCTGGTGTGAGCAACCAAGCCTTGTCCTAGCTCATCGTCTACCCAGCGATTCGAAAGCTTCGGCAAGTAGATAAATTGGGGACCACCAGTAAGAGGGTGGGCACACCGCTCCCTTCGGGAAGGTGTTAGCTGCCGAGTGTGACTTCTGAGGTGCGGCAGATCGAAAGATGAAAGAGCTGTTTTGGCTTCCCTGCAGTGGAGCGAGTCGGCCAGGCGGTGGCAGTGTGGCAGCATGACATCAAGAAGCCCTGACGTCATCAGCCAGCCAACAAGAATGCATGCCGTCGGAATACGACTGATCCAGCCCGCAGATGAAGCCCCGGCTAGCTGCAATCTGTGTGTAATTTAAAAAAAATGCTGTATGTTGTCTTCCCTATCCCCCACGAATATTGTTAGTCCAATTGTCAAAGAGTAACTGTAAATCGCTCTGAGTCCGCAGGTGTGTGGGAAAGAGCGATCAATAAATCGAAAGTATAAATATAAAAAAATAAATATAGGGTAGCTCCTAGTCAAGCGTACCCGGTCATATATCCAGATTTGCTAACGCATAACGTGTGGCCCTTTTAACAGAAATGAAATGCAGCAGAAGACTCCCCTCCCCCCCCCCCCCCTTCACCTCCAGGCCGAGAAAACCTTTCTACATTTCTTCAGGAGGGTAGCCATGTTAGTTTGTAGCTGCAGATAAAAGTTTGAGTCCAGCGGCACCTTGAAGACCAGCATGCACATAAAATGCCCAGAATAAAACTTTTTGGTTGGTCTTAGAGGTGCCCCTGGACCCAACAAAGCTGTTCCAGAAAGCAACTATCTAACTGCAAAAGGGGTGACTGGGGGCTACGGTTACGGCCGCTTTCCCCCAGTGCTCTGGCACCAAGCTGGCAAAAAGCAACTATCTAACTGCAAAAGGGGTGACTGGGGGGACACGGTTACTGCCGCTTTCCCCCAGTGCTCCGGCACCAAGCTAGGTGGACCCACACAGGACCAGAAAAGGAGACTTCTCCGAAAGAAGGGGAGGGCAAAGAATGAAGGAAACTTGACCGGAGCCGCTTACTTGAAACAGGGTCACTCCTTCTGACCTGGAAGTCATCGTCATCGAACAGGCTGACACCAGGTTGTTGTTTGGGAGTTTTCCCTGCGGCTGGTTCCGCCGCCTTCTTCTCTTCTTTCTCTGTGAGAAGTGAGGAGGGGCTAAAGACATCGGTCCCACCTGCAAAGAAAGAGGAACGTAGACTCCCAACTTTGCACTTTGCACTGGCGCTCCTACAGCGGACAATAAGTTCTGGGTTTCGTGATCAGTACTGATCAGCAAGCCCAGAATGACCCATTACCTTGCCTTGGTGAATCCCAGGATAGCTGCCTGAAGACTGTTGCTTACCCATTTCCCCCCCATCCCTTAGAGTCATGTACTTGACCCCCAATCTCCTTATCAAGGGGCTGAATAGTTCTTAAACAGGGCCACCTTCTAAGGAGGGCTGTAATTAATAAACGATTAAGTGTTGTCAAGTCACAACCGACTCATGGCGCCTTCTCACGGGTTTTCAAGGCAAGGGACATTCAGAGGTGGTTTTGCCATTTATCTGTCTCCATGTACAATCTTAAGGGCGACGGTAGCTCAATATGTAAGAACGTAAGTTCAAGACCCGAGTTGCTTTGAGTCTCAAAAGTCTGTGCCCAGAAATTCTCCTTGGTCTCGAACGTTGTACTGGAGTTAAATCCAGCTCTTCCAGGGGTCGTTTAGCTTTTGAGCCAGGGAAACCTTTATCTGTACGTTTATGATTTAGGAAAGGATGAAGGTAACTTCAGGCCAGAGACAGCCTCAAATTGCTGGACAATAACTCAGCTACGGGTCTAACGGATAAATCCCGCAGTCTGCCATTTAATAAAGTGAGCTTGGGGGTCCACATATTGACAGAGCAACAAAACCCTACACGAAAAGATCGTGCCAAATCACGGTGCACGTTAACTGCAGTTTAGAACCCAAGCCCTGTTTTGAGTTTTTAAAAATGGACGCTTATCGGAGAGGTTCAATCGTGACGCAGACGCCTGTTCCAGGACAAACTCTCCGTGCACGGAGAGGAACAAGGAGGCAACGCCCGTCACAAAAACGGCGTACCCCTGTCCAGACCGGGCTACAAAACCTGCTGCAGGAGGCAGCAAATAGCTTAAAAACCCCTATTTTATGCCAATTGTGTCTCCTAAGGAGGAGAATTTCGCCCTAGATGAGGCCCACTAGGTTAAGCATACCTGGAAGGAGAAAGACTGCACCGGCGGGAACTTTCCTCACAGCTTTTGACAACGGTTCTAAAAAGCATAAGGTAAATTAAAAGCCAATGGAGCACGCAGAATGTTTATTTCACACGAACTGAATCAGATCCCTGATCTATCAGTCAGTATTGCCCACTCACACTGGCAGCAGCTCTCCAGGGACGCAGGCTGAGGTCTTTCACATCCCCTCCTGCCTGGTCCTTTCAACTGGAGACGTCGGGGATTGAACCTGGGACCTTCTGCATGCCGAGCAGATGCTTTGCCAGTGGGCTACAGTTCAATCAGCTATCAACCAGAATGTATTTTGTACTATAATGTTAAAATGAAAGACTGTGCAGGTGACTGGATGATCAAGTCGGGGGGAAGGGGTTCATGGCCGCTGTCTCTCCCCAGCTCATTGAGTCAACGCACGGGCGGGCCATAAGAACATAAGAGAAGCCTACGTTGGATCAGGCCAATGGCCCATCCAGTCCAACACTCTGTCACACAGTGGCCAAAAATGCCAGGCGCCATCAGGAGGTCCAGCAGTGGGGCCAGGACACTAGAAGCCCTCCCACTGTTGCCCATTCCCCCCCCCCAAGCACCAAGAATACAGAGCATCCCTCGCCCCAGCCCGAGAGTTCCTATCTATACCTTGTGGCTAATAGCCACTGACGGACCTCTGCTCCATATGCTTATCTAATTCCCTCTTGAAGCCGTCAATGCCTGTAGCCACCGTCACCTCCTGTGGCTGTGAATTCCATGTGTTAATCCAATTCCAATGACCTTTATTGGCATAACTCCATGTGTGAATCACTCTTTGGGTGAAGAAGGACTTCCTTTTATCTGCTCTAACATGACTGCTCAGCAATTTCATGGAGTGCCCACGAGTTCTTGTGAGAAAGGGAGAAAAGTACCTCTTTCTCTACCTGCTCTATCCCATGCATAGTCTTATAAACCTCGATCATGTCACCCCTCATCCGTCGTTTCTCCAAGCTAAAGAGCCCCAAGCGCTTTAACCTTTCTTCATAGGGAAAGTGAAAGAGTTTCAGCCCTTTTATCATTCTAGTTGCCCTTTTCTGCACTTCTTCCAGTGCTATAATAGCCTTTTTGAGTTGTGGTGACCAGAACTGTACACAGGGTTATCTGCACAGAGCTATACAGTGTCCAACTGCTGGTCTATCAAGGTCAGTATCGTATCCTCTCCCCAAGGTCACATCACCCACAAGCCGATCCTTTTACAGGAGCTGTGGCCGGGGTACTGAACCTGGGATTTTCTGCAACCAACGCAGATCAATTGAATGTATAAAATAAACAAATAAATGTTTGGCCAATGAGGCACGGACCCACCCCAAATGAAAAGGAGGGGGAAATGGCTTTGTAAATCGGATGAAACAAAAGACCTACTAAGGCCCCGGTCACATGGGACAGGTAATGTGGGGAGGAGGTGTGGCTATTTGTGCCGCCGCAATTTAATCTGCCACTACCTGATCTGATGCTGTGGCAGCAGACCGGGGTTGTTTCCGGCGCGCTTCAACGCAGCAAGAAGAGCGCGCTGGAGCGATCAGACGGAGGAGGTCTGTCTGTGGCCCATCGGAAGTTTTTGATAGTGGAGTTCCACAGGTACCTTTTAACTCCGGATCTTCGGCTGGACGGGACAGGCTGGCTACGGGTGCGCGACGCTTGCCAGAAGTGCCCGCTTGATCACGCCCGTAAAACCAGCCCGGCATCCGTGAGTATCCCGCTGCAACTTCTGTGTGTGATCGGAGCCTAAAATTGTCTTATGTGACGAAAAGCAGTTTAACCTGCTAAAGGCTTAAACACAGGCAGGCCGATTCTACTGGGAAGCTTCCAATGAAGCTGATGGGCAGTAGGTTCAGGATGGAAAAAAGGAAATACTACTTTACACTGAGAGGGATGAAAATGTGGGATTGGCTGCTAGAGGATGTCGTGGTGGCCACAGGAATAAACAGCTTTAAAAGGGGACTAAGATTTGTGGAGGAGAGGTCTATCAGTGCCTACTAGCCATGGTGACTGATGGGAACCTCCATGTCCAGAGGCAGTCAACTTTCTCACCGTCATTTATTGGGACGCGTTCCTCTTTCTCTGCCGCATCCACCCCTTTCGGCAATTCGGCGAAGAGGTCGCTCTGGCGGGGGACAGAAAAGAGACTGTTGTGGGCGAGAGACGTTAACGGTGCGCCTGCTGCCACGCCCAAGGGCTGAGAAGGGTCAAAACCAGCATGCGGTTAATGAACGCATTTATTCACAAAATCCTGCCTCCCTGCTCTCACCAAGGGCCACCAAGGCAGTTAACAATTTGAAACATACTGGGGGGAAGATCACATCTGAAAACCGTAATAACAGCCGCTTTTCGTAAGTGAGCTTCATGATACGTGCTGAGAAATGACTTTTCCAAATCTTAATTCGGCCTCAAGGAGAACACTGTTCGGACGGCGGCTCATTTGGCTACGACCCACCTCGTGCGCAGCTAAGGCAACAGAGACATCTCCTCACACAATCTCTGGGAACTGATTGGCTACAACCCTCGCTATGCATTATGGGGATTGTAGGCTGTCTGCTTTCTACTCCAATGGGAACCGAAAGAGGCTGCCCACATCGCTCTCCCCTCCTCTGCCTTATCCAATCAATCAGTTTATTTAGCTCACATGACCAATGGTCTCAAGCACAGGATAATCTCTGCCTTATCCTAACAACGACCCCATAAAGCAGAGGTGTCGAACTTATTTGTTACGAGGGCCGGATCGGAAATAAACAGCATTCTGTCAGGCCGGGCTCCGTGTGCCATGAGATTTAATGCCACGTACCGGAGATGTTTACCACTGGCCGTGACCCACTCCCCTCCTGACTAACCATCCTTTGCTCGATAGGCGCAAGACGTTTTGCACAGCACGGGGAGCTCCCGCCTGACAGTCGAGGTGCAGCAACCAGAGGCTCTTGTGACTCTTTGAAGACGAACACGTTTTAGAAGCTTTTGGTGAGCTGGAGCATGAAGGGCAGCGTTCCACGGCCACGGGTGCGGCAGCCAAAGACGAGTGGCCAAGTGGCACCAACCAGGGGGACCCAACAGAGCCTTGCCTTAAAGAAATTGTTCTGGTCAACAGGCTTAGGGGAGGTGGGGGGGGGGGTGAGGCAGCCACACAATCCCACGCCTGCCTCTGTCAAAGTCCCAAATTCCGCGACAAGCCTGAACCAGAAGGGCAACGACGACCCTCCCCAGCACCCCCCCCAGCAGTCTTCAAGCGCTGCCTGAAAGTGGGGAGCCGCTCGGCTGGACGGGGTGGGTGGGGCCAAAGAGATCCCGCCTGCCTCGCAGGAACGGCCTGCTGTCTTCCCGGCAGCCCAGGCAGGAGCCCGGCGCGCTCTGGCTAGAGGAGGTGGCAGTGGCAGGCAGCGCATCCCAGCCGGCCGGGTGCCTTGGCCAAGGGCGGCAAGGCAGGCCCCAAGGGCAACAGGCTGTGCAGAGCTCAGGGCCAAACCAGCCCTCCTCTCACCCCTTACAGTTGCCAACTCCAGGCTGGGCAATCCCTGGAGATCTGGGGGAAGGCCCTAAGGAGGGCCCGCGTTTGGGGAAGGGAGGGACCTCAGCGGGGGGCATAATACCCTCATCTAGGCCCTTCCAGTCCACATTTGGACTGGTCTCTCACCAGTTGCTCGCAGGCCAGGTAAGAGCCTTGGGTGGGACAGATCGAGATCCGAGTGTGCCGCATGACGGGGTGAGCTCCTGTCTCTAGTTCCAGCTCCTGCCAACCTAGCAGTTCGAAAGCAAGAAATTGCAAGTAGATAAACAGGGACCGCTTCGGTGGGAAGGGAACAGCGTTCCGTGCACCTCGGTGTTTAGTCATGCCGGCCACGTGACCACGGAAACGTCTTCGGACAGCGCTGGCTCTTCGGCTTTGAAACGGAGATGAGCACC
>NW_015164379.1:10046-25461 GCF_001447785.1 Gekko japonicus | reverse complement strand
CACGGTAACCCTTCGATTGCAAATTTCCCTGCCCTCGGATAGTCCACTGCGGAACAAGACAAAAGAACTGTGACTGTACGGTTCAGAGTAACAGAGGAGGAGGAGGAGGAGGAGATTGGATTTCTACCCCACCCTTCACTACCCAAAGGAGTCTCAGAGCGGCTTACAAACTCGTTTCCCTTCCCCTCCCCACAACAGACACCCTGGGAGGCAGGTGGGGCTGAGAGAGCTCTGACAGAAACTGCTCTTTTTCAAGGACAGCTCTTATCAGAACTAGGGCTTGCCCAAGGTCATCCAGCCAGGTGCAAGTGGAGGAGTGGGGAATCAAACCCAGTTCTCCCAGATTGGAGTCCGTGCACTTAAGAAGAAGAAGAAGAAGAGAGTGGATATATACCCCTCCCTTCCCTACCCAAAGGTGTCTCAGAGCGGCTTACAAACTCCTTTCCCTTCCCCTCCTCACAACAGACACCCTGTGGGGTAGGTGGGGCTGAGAGAGCTCTGACAGAAACTGCTCTTTTTCAAGGACAGCTCTTATCAGAACTAGGGTTTACCCAAGGTCATCCAGCCAGGTGCAAGTGGAGGAGTGGGGAATCAAACCCGGTTCTCCCAGATTAGAGTCCGTGCACTTAAGAAGAAGAAGCGATTGGATGTATACCCCACCCTTCCCTACCCAAAGGTGTCTCAGAGCGGCTTACAAACTCCTTTCCCTTCCCCTCCCCACAACAGACAGACACCCTGTGAGGTAGGCGGGGCTGAGAGAGCTCTGACAGAAACTGCTCTTTTTCAAAGACAGCTCTTATCAGAACTAGGGTTTGCCCAAGGTCATCCAGCCAGGTGCAAGTGGAGGAGTGGGGAATCAAACCCGGTTCTCCCAGATTAGAGTCCGTGCACTTAAGAAGAAGAAGAAGTGATTGGGTGTATACCCCACCCTTCCCTACCCAAAGGTGTCTCAGAGCGGCTTACAAACTCCTTTCCCTTCCCCTCCCCACAACAGACAGACACCCTGTGAGGTAGGCGGGGCTGAGAGAGCTCTGACAGAAACTTCTCTTTTTCAAGAACAGCTCTTATCAGAACTACGGCTTTCCCAAGGTCATCCAACCAGGTACAAGTGGAGGAGTGGGGAATCAGAGTCGAGGAGGAGGAGTAGGAGGAGTAGGAGGAGTAGGATGAGGAGGAGGAGGAGGAGGAGGAGGAGAAGAAGAAGAAGAGATTGGATTTATACCCCGCCCTTCACTACCCAAGGGAGTCTCAGAGCTACTGACAGACTCCTTTCCTTTCCCCTCCCTACAACAGACACCCTGTGAGGCGGGTGGGGCTGAGAGCTCTGACAGGAACTGCTCTTTTTTCAAGAACTGGTCTTATCAGAACTAGGGCTTGCCCAAGGCTATCCAGCCAGGTGCGAGTGGAGGAGTGGGGAATCAAACCCGGTTCCCCCAGATTAGAGTCCGGGCACTTAACCACCACACCAAACTGTCTCAGGACGCGAGGCTCACATGCCATGACACAGGGCCAGCCTCAGCGTACACCAAGGAGAGGCAGCTGCCAGGGCCCAGGGGCGTCAGGCAGGGCCTACTATTGTCTCTCTCACACACACACTCACTTGCCCGTGTTCTACCATCACGCTCCCAGATGCCAGCGTTGCTAGTGCCACTGGGGAAAAGGGCTGCCGGCAGCGCAGGAGCCTGCGAGTGTTGACGGTGGGAGGGCTCACAAGCGGGCAGGGAAGGACACACAGGCCAGAGAGCTGACAGAGAGAAACTTTTCTCCCACTCTTTGAATACGAAGAACTTGAGGGCATCCAGTGAAGCTGATGGGCAGTAGGCTCAGGACGGACAAAAGGAAATACTACTTTACATAGGGAATGTTTAAAATGTGGAATTCGCTGCCAGAGGATGTGGTGACGGCCACAGGAATAAACAGCTTTAAAAGGGGATTAAATCGATTCATGGAGGACAATTTAGCAGTGGCTACTAGCCATGGTGGCTAAAGGGAACCTCCACATTCAGAGGCACTAATCCTCTGAATCCCAGTGCCAGGAGGCAACCTCAGGGGAAGGCCTCGAACTCTGTGCCCTGTTGTTGGCCCTCCAGAGGAACTGGCTGGCCACTGTGTGAGACAGGATGCTGGACTAGATGGACTATTGGTCAGATCCAGCATGGCTGTTCTGATGTTCTTATGATGGGCTCAGCGTCTGTGCACTGTTGTTGGCCGTCCAGAGGAACTGGTTGGCCACTGTATTGAGACGGGATGCTGGACTAGATGGACTATTGGTCAGATCCAGCATAGTTGTTCTGATGTTCTTATGATGGGCTCAGCGTCTGTGCCCTATTGTTGGCCCTCCAGAGGAACTGGTTGGCCACTGTGTGAGACAGGGTGCTGGACTAGATGGTCCACTGGTCCAATCCAGCAGGACCCTTCTGATGTTCTCATCAGGGATAAGCTTTGGTCTCTCCGCCCTGTTGTTGGCCCTCCAGAGGAACTGGTTGGCCACTGTGAGAGACAGGATGCTGGACTAGATGGACCACTGGTCTGACCCAGCAGGGCTCTTCTGATGTTCTTAAGAACGCCTCGGCCTCTATGCCCTGCTATTGGCCCTCCAGAGAAACTGGCTGGCCACTGTGTGAGACAGGATGCTGGACTAAATGGACCACTGGGCTGATCCAGCAGAGCTCTTCTGATGTTCTTATGAAGGCCTCAGTCTATATGCCCTGTTGTTGGCCCTCCAGATGAACTGGTTGGCCGCTGTGAGAGACGGGATGCTGGACTAGATGGACTATTGGTCAGATCCAGCATGGCTGTTCTGATGTTCTTATGACGGGCTCAGCGTCTGTGCCCTGTTGTCGGCCCTCCAGAGGAACTGGTTGGCCACTGTGTGAGGCAGGATACTGGACTAGATGGACTATTGGTCAGATCCAGCATGGCTGTTCTGATGTTCTTATGACGGGCTCAGCGTCTGTGCCCTGTTGTCGGCCCTCCAGAGGAACTGGCTGGCCACTGTGAGAGACAAGATGCTGGACTAGGCAGACTATTGGTCTGATCCAGCAGGGCACTTCTGATGTTCTTATGACTCACAGGCAAGAGGGAGGCATGCGGATGGATGGGAAAGGGGCAGGGCGTGAGAGAATGGTGTGGGGGTGGCACAGGGGAAGGGAGGGGGGCCCTGGGAACGGTCAGCCCAGGGCCTCCCAAAATCTGGAACAAGCACTGCCACATTTGATCCATGGGGAGTTCCTCCGCAGGTTCTCACTTTGGCAATGGGAGGCAAAAGGACCACTGAACACAAAGCAGGAGTCACATTTCCTTGGAGGAAACTACTTAAACCTAAAAAAAGAAGCAAGGGAGACTCTGACCATGCTAACCACAGCAAGCTTTGTGCGGCAGCAAAAAGGAGAAGAGGCAGAAGCCCCGAAACCGTTGAAAGATTCACCACAACGAGGACAGGAATCGTTCAGAAGACTCGTCTCTCCTTCCCTTTTATTCCCGGCCCCCGAATGCTCCCAAGAAAAACAATGCTAAAAAAGACTGACCGTCTGATGGAACGCCAACGCCTTCCTTCTCCTTCTCTGCCTTCTTGCTTTTTATATCGGCAGATGCTGAAAGTGGAAAGTTTGATATCTGATCAGCCTCTCCTCTTGGGAAGCCCGTTACTTGGGAAGGCATCTTAGACACAGCCATCGGAACAACATAGAAGGGCTGCTTGGTTTTTAAAAGAGGGTTTCAGGTGGGTAGCTGTGTGGGCCCGCATTCCACCGGGCCACCCCAAGTCAAAGGACAGAGAACCTCCCCCGGGGCTTCAGGGCTCTTGTGTTGAGCCTCAAAGAATCTCGTTCCCAGGCATCTATCACCAGTGAGGTCGCCTGGAGTCCAGCTACCATTTAGCTGCTAAATCAAGTTTCTTCTCACAGAAGCCGAGTGGAAACGTACACATATACACTCAGGGCGAAGGCCGTTTACTTTGAGTGCTTGTGTTTAGGGCTGTTACGGTCTCTTTCAACAAAAACAATTTATAGAAGCGTGGGGGGGGGGGAGAATGTGATTTTTCCTGATGTCTCTGTAGAAAACCACATTCTTCATGCTTGCACGGATTAATTGGGGAAAGAGCCGTTTGGAGTATCTCTCCCTCTCCTGCTCTGCGAACTGACAGCAGGGACAATCAGAGTTCGTAACGTCTTCTCTGGGAGTAGCTCTCCATGTTTCTTGAAATTTGCAAAAAGCGCAAGTAAAAAAAGGCCGCTTTATACCATTTTGTTATCAACACAGTTTTTGAAATATTTCAGTATAAGGGGACATAAATAACACACACGCACACTGTGACAACCTCTTATTTGGGGAGGTCTAGTTTTACTTTAAAATGTTCTTTCAGTTTTACTCTGTAGGGTATTCTGGCTGCCACCAGGAAAATTTAGGCTTTCCCAACCTTTTTCTATAATATTTTTCACAGGGTAGGTATGCCGAGGGTTTTAGGCGTTCGTGGTACTATGTGGTCTGAGGAAGGATTCTTTACTGCTGGTATACTTGAAGTAAATAGGATTTATTTAACGAAAGTATAAACACGAGGGTGAACAATGTAAACAGTACTGGGAATGATTTGAACAATGGCTTAGTGTCTCTCACAAGCTTCTCTCTACTGACAGGGATTTTTCGTAGGCAACTTTGTAACACTTTTCACTGTACTTTTTCCTAGACTCTCAGCTTTTAATTTTAACTCCTATAACACAGAACTAAATGTCACTCTTTTCACACACAGGGCTGAGTCTCCTTCAACTCCGAGACAGCACTTAACTGACTTCTACTTCTCTCACAGAAATCACACGGAACAAAACTCCTATTAACTGCTTTTACACAGCACTCTCTGCTGACTGCCTGTTTAACTGTCATCACTCTTAACAGTCACTCCTGATAGACATACAAATCATCCACACAGCATCCATTCCAAAAACCCCTCTTTGTCACTCACCAATCATATCACTTGCTTGAGTCCAGCACTCTAGATTATCCTCACACAGCCATGCCAACCAAACTTTTAAACACACACACACATAAACATGAAATCGTTACACACACCATTGTTCCCTCTAAGCTGAGTTAGTGTGAGCTAGCTCAGAGTTTTTTAGCCTCCAGCTCACACATTTTTTTGTCTTAGCTCAGGAAGGATGGGCTCCGGAGCAAACTGATTTATGCAGTAGCCAAATGGCTCACTCACAACTTTAATGCCGGTAGCTCACAAAGTAGAATTTTTGCTCACAAGACTCCACAGCTTAGAGGGAACATTGACGCACACCCCGATGGGAAAAGGATCCATGAAAGTAGCTTACACAATCGCTCCTCGTTCCTCGGATACGGCAGGTCCCCTTTGATCCGAGCTGTCAGCTGATCTGTGAAGGAGGTGGGCCTTTTCTTTTTCTAAAGCAGTCATAACGGGAGACAAAGGCACACTGACTCCATGTTGCGGTTAAAGCAGTTGGACAAGTTCAGGGAGGAGAGCTCTATGATCAGTCACTCAAAAGAGCAGCTCAATCATGGGTCATTTCCTGCGGGAGCACACAGGAGTGGAGCTCCGGCAGTAAGGAGCCCAGGGGGCGGGCACATGCAACAAGCCCCGCCCCCTGCTCCCAGCAGCTCTCAGTCGGGCCATGAGGAGCAAGCAGCAACCAGGTTTCCCGGGCCCCCCCCCCCCCGGCCTACCTTCAGGTACAAGCTCTCCCTCCTCTGCGAAGACAGATCTGCACGTTCCCCCACCCCCAATAACTGGCAATCCAAAACAGTCCAGTGGAGCCTGAGCGGTGGGTGTTGCCTTCTGACCCACTTCCGGTGATGTCAGGGGGTGTGGCTTATGCAAATAAGTTCTGCTAATGAGTTATGCTAATGAGCTCCTGCACCTCTTTTTCTATGACATGACTCCTCAGCTCAATTATGGAAGGAAGAGACCGCTGGTGGAGACCAGGAGGGAGAGCCACAGCTGCTTCCAGGCCCAGCTCTCATTGGCTTCCCAGAACCATGTGACTACCACTGTTGGGAGTCATCAGCCTGTGTTCTTGTTAAGACAGCACCGATAGGAGAGCAGCCAAGTGGGTCCAATACAACGCGGTTCTTTTCTCCACGTGTGGCAGGGATGCAGTTATTATAAAAGATAATTGAAACGTGATCATGGAAGGGTAAAAGACAGCATAGGGGAAAAGGTACATCTTTCACCACCGATGTGTCTCTTCGGCTCTAATGCTGAACAGCTTGCCTAAGAACTTGTGGTATCCGGCCTCATGTTTATTGTCAGCAGCTAGAATGTTAACTGCTAGGAGCTGGAAAGAAGCGTTATGTTGCAGAAAACGAGTCTAGCTCACCACCTAGTGGTGCATAATGCTAAAAGAGCTAGAACTTCTGGCTGCCAGACAATCTTTGGATCTCCAGGCTATGCTACACAATGCCATGAGATAATGAATAAGTTTTTAAAACTTTCCATTGGTTGACGCAACAAATCAGGATCCAGCACATCTTGCTCAGTACACCTGCAGAGGCCGTAACATTTTGCCGAGGCCAGCTGCAGACGTGCGAAAATTGGGGCTGCTGTGAGCCAACCAAAAGGCATCAGAAAGCCCTCATTCCAAGGACTCTGGGAAGTGCTGCCCTATCCATCTTGGCCTGGAAGAACTGAAACGGCAACAGAACTTTGCTTTGGTTTACCCGCATGAAGCCATCGGTCGTGTCAAGCCACAATTCCTTACCAGACGAAAGGAAGTCCTTTCTCACCCAAAGAGTAATTAACACATGGAATTCACTGCTGCAGGAAGTGGTGGGGGCTAAAATCATGGACAGCTTCAAGAGAGGACTGGATAAACATATTAGCCACAAGGTACAGATGGAATACTCTGTTTGGGGCATTGATGCTCTATATTCTTGGTGCTTGGGGGGGGGCACCAGTGGGAGGGCTTCTGAAGTTAAACTGGCCCCACTGGTGGACCTCCCGATGGCACCTGGTTTTGGCCACTGTGTGACATGGAGTGTAGGACTGGATGGGCCACTGGCCTGATCCAGCATGGCTTCTCTTATGTTCTTTATGTCCAGGGCAGTGATGCTCTGTATTCTTTGTGCTTCGGGGGCAACAGTGGGAGGGCTTCTGGAGTTCTAGCCCCACTGGTGGACCTCCTGATGGCCCCTGGTATTTTTTGGCCACTGTGTGAGAGTGTTGGACTGGATGGGCCATTGGCCTGATCCAACACTGGCTTCTCTTATGTTCTTATGGGAACACTCGGTCTGGGGCAACTGATGCTCTGTATTCTTGGTGCTGGGGGGGGGGCAACAGTGGGAGGGCTTCTAGTGCCCTGGCCCCACTGGTGGACCTCCTGATGGCCCCTGGGTTTTGGCCACTGTGTGACACAGAGTGTTGGACGGGATGGGCCACTGGCCTGTCCCAACATGGCTTCTCTTACGTTCTTACCGGCCTTGAGTTTTCTTCCACGTCATCTTCATCCTCTTCCCCCTTTTCAGAATCACCACCAAAGAGATCGTCATCATCTTCATCACTCATCAGTGCTGTTCTCTAGGGGGGGGAAGACAGACAGTTTGTACAGGGAGACTCAAGAGGTAAGGCTGTGCCACGCGGTCCTTAACCAGAGGCAGGCCCCCTCTCTACCCAGCATCATCTTCCTCACCCCCCCCCAGCCGCGTCCGACTCAGCTGTAAAGTCACAAAAGACAGAGTACCCTCCCCTTTCCTCATTTAGAAATGAAATGTTTATTCAGTGAACTAGGAATAATGTTGTCCTAAGTGTATTGGAAAGTATATGATTACTGGCATTTCCTTGAATTTTTGGATTATATTTCGAAGTTACTACTAAATATCTTGGTACCTTAGGATCATTATTTCAGGAAAATGAAATCTGAAACATACAGTGAAACAGAGGACTGTCTACAGAAAAATGTTCAACGAGGGTCTGTGAGATTATGACAATGGCCAAACAAGAACATCATAAGATCTCTGCTGGATCAGAGCAGTGGTCCATTCCGTCCAGCATCCTGTCTCACACAGGGGCCAGCCAGTCCCTCTAGAGGGCCAACAACAGGGCAGAGAGGCCGAGGCTTTCCACTGAGGTTGCCCCCTGGGTCTGGGATTCAGAGGATTAGTGCCTCTGAATATGGAGGTTCCCCTCCGCCACCACGGCTAGTGGCCATTGCTAGACTTACCCTCCATCACTCTGTCTAATCCCCTTTGAAAGCTGTTTATTCCTGTGGCTCTTACTACACCCTTTGGCAGCGAATTCCACATTTTAATCATGCTCTGTGTAAAGTAATTTTTTGTCCGTCCTGAACCTACTGCCCATCAGCTTCACTGAATGCCCTCGAGTTTTAGTATTTTGGGAGAGGGAGAAAAAATTTCCTTTGTCAGCTCTCTCCACCCACCTCATGCGTAATTTTGTAAACCTCTATCGTGTCCCCCCTTACGTCGACTTTTTTCTAAAATGAAAAGTCCCAGACTCTTCAGCCTTTCATCTTGGGGAAGGCGCTCCGATCCCCTCATCATCCTGGTCGCCCTCCTCTGTATTTTTCCCAGCTCTGCAATGTCCCTTTTGAGAGACGGTGACCAGAACTGTACACAGCATTCCAAATGAGGCCACACCATAGATCTATCCAGGGACCTTACAGCATCATCCATTTTATTCCCAATCCCTTGATGCCAATCAACAACAAAGGTAGACTCTTCTTTAAAAAAAGAAGACAGGGACTGTGACGACCCCTTAACTGGGGAGGTCTGGTTTTACTTTAAACGTGTTCTTTATGTTTTGTTCAACTGGGTACACGGCTGCCACCAGGAAATTTAAGGCTTTCCAAACCTTTTTCTATAATATTTCTATCACTGGGTAGGTAGGTCGATGGTTTAGGCTTTCATGAGGGTCTATGTGTTTCCTGAGAAATTATTCCTTTCAGAGATGGCAGACTTAAATAAAAGAAGATTTATTGAAGTAATTCGTAAATAACAGGATATGACTCTGTATCTAGGAATGGGTAAATACTGAACAAGTGCTTTGGGTATTTCATACACTTTTCTCTCCACTGTCAGGGATCTTGGCATGTAACTTTGTAACACTAACTCAAGGTCATGTAAGTTCACTGTTTCTCCAGTCTGTCACTCAGACATTCTTATAACTTTTCTTCTTCTCTGAACAACATTAACAGACAGCTTAACTGTTTTCACACAGAACAGCTTCTCACTTCTTTCATACACAGAGCTTAACTGAACTCCTGCTTCTCTCACAGAACTCAGAATTTAACTAACTCCCTAACTGTCTTTATCAATTGTCTAAACTGTAACTCTTGACTGACACACATTTTCTAAAACCCCTCCCCCTTTCTACCAATCACCAATCACACCACTTGCCTGTTTCAACCACCCTAGACTATCTCTCACTGCCATGCAACCAAACTTTTAAAGACACATACACACACACAAATAAACATGAAATCATTACAGGGACTTTTTAGAAATAAAATATAAGTACAAGGCCAGCTTTAACCTAGGACTGATATCAGTTTTGAAATGAATTATCTTGAAGTTCAAAAGATAGAAGGAGGCAGGTTTTAAAGAAAATAATGAGATTATTAGGTCCTGCAGAGAGACCGTGATAAGAGTCTTTGCTTGGCATGAAGAAGGCCCCAGGTTCAATCCCCGGCAACTCCATTTAACAAACACCAAGACCTTCCTCTGAGATGCTGGAAAGCAGCTGCCAGTGTGAGCACACAATACTGCCCATGATGGACTGATTCCGTAAAAGGCAGCTGTATACGGCCCAGATGACCCGTGTTAAAACCCCAAGATACAGCCCAAGCAAAGGAGACATACAGCCGAAACCGATGCACAGTAATCCCAGGCTAAACCTAGTTCACAGAATTGCATGGAGAAGTAGCCAGTTTTGGATAGGCTAAAACAGTCGGAGTATCACTCTTACCGGTTTCCGGTCATCCTCGCTTACATTCCCAAATTCTTCTTCCAATTCCTGAAAGACAAGAAGCAGCTTCCAGAACAGAATCTGCACTTGGACAACCCTCTATCTTTGGCTACCGGAGACCCACCTCCCAGATGGGAGTCCGTAGCCTCCAAACCTCCATAGCTTCCCCAGAGACTCTACAGGGGGTGGGACGTAAACAAGAACAAATGTGTAAAGCCACGCCTTACCTCTTCGTCTTTCCCTTCGCTGTCAACCATGCTCCCACGGTCGCTATCTACCGAACCTTTTGATTCAAAAAGGAGACAGAGAAAGAGCAATTCAAACAAGCCTCATGCATGTTTACTACACAAACTCTACAAGCGTCCAGAGCACTGATCCCTCTAAGCTGAGTCAGTGTGAGCGAGCTCACCCGTTTTTTAGCCTCCGGCTCACACATTTTTGCCTTAGCTCAGGAAGGATGGCTCCAGAGCAATGTTCCCTCTAAGCCGTGGAGTCTTGTGAGCAAAAATTCTACTTTGTGAGCTACTGGCATTAAAATTGTGAACCAGCGATTTGGCTACTACATAAATTAGTTTGCTCTGGAGCCCTCCTTCCTGAGCTGAGACAAAAACGTGTGAGCTGGGGGCTAAAAAATGGTGAGCTAGCTCACACTAACTCAGCTTAGAGGGAACACTGCTCCAGAGCAAATTGATTTATGCAGTAGCCAAATCGCTCACTCACAGCTTTGACGCCGGTAGCTCAGCAAACAGAATCTTTGCTCACCAGACTCCACAGCTTAGAGGGAACTTTGGTCCAGAGGCTGTCTTTAGCGTGGTACGCCAAGTGCCCCCTTTTCCAAACCACCGTTACACATAGGAATGACAAATGTTTTGTTGCTAGAAATTCTATCTCCGCTGTATTTTGACAGAAGTTCCAGCATCCGTACAGCTCCCGGCACCCAGGGACTGGATCGCTCCAGCGCTTGTGGTCAAGTTTAAGCACAAATGCCACACACAGCACATACAGTAGTATGTTGTCTCCCATGTGCAAGGCCGGCGTGACGAGAAAATTGAAGTATTTCCAGTGAGGAAAGGATTACATTAAGCAGTGGCGTGGGTTTCCGTACGAAGTACTGGAGTCTTCAGTTCAGTCCCTAGATGAGCCTATACGGAGCGGAGCTGTTTTGTGTTGCCCCAAGAGGTCGGACCGGAACCAATGGATTGAAATTAAATCAAAAGAGTTTTCAGCTGAACATCAGGAAGAACTTCCTGACAGTTTTCTTCACCACAGACTTTGGTTTTTCATTTTTCAACTTGTCCCCACCACCAATGAAAAGCCAGGGCTCTTTTTGTAGCAGGAACTCCTTTGCATATTAGGCCACACACCCCCTAATGTAGCCAATCCTCCAAGAGCTTACAGAGGTCTTCTTACAGGAGCTACTGTAAGCTCTTGGAGGATTGGCTACATTAGGGGCATGTCACCCAGGGCTCTTTTTGTAGCAGGAACTCCTTTGCATATTAGGCAACACCCCCCCTTAATGTAGCCAATCCTCCAAGAGCTTACAGAGCTCTTCTTACAGGGGCTACTATAAGCTCTTGGATTGGCTACATTAGGGGGGGTGTCGCCTAATATGCAAAGGAGTACCTGCTACAAAAAGAGCCCAACTAACGCACATGTGCTAAGGTAGCACAGGATACAGAAGTCTGCAGGCGGACTCATCGGAAAAGACAGTAACGCCAGGAAACGTTGAAGGCAGCAGGGAAAGATGGAAGACCCAACATGAGACGGATGGACTCCGTCAAGGAAGCCACGACCCTCAAGTTTGCAAAGGACATTTTGGAGGTCATTAATTCATAGTGTCACCGTAAGTCGAAAGTGACTTGATGACTTTTAACACAAACAGATCGAATCATAATTGAACTCTCCCTAGGAGCTAAAATGACTTAACTAAGGCTGCTTAGTTAAGTGACAGACTTCACATTCCTGGGATCCCAGATCACCGCAGACTGTGACAGCAGCCATGCGATTAAAAGACGCCTGCTCCTTGGGAGGAAAGCGATGGCGAACCTAAACAGCATGATAAAAAGTAGAGACATCACCCTTGCCAACAAAAGTCCGCATACTCAAAGCAATGGTATTCCCAGTAGTCATGTATGGCTGCGAGAGTTGGACTATAAGGAAGGCCGAGCGCCGAAGAATAGATTCTTTTGAACTATGGTGCTGGAGAAGACTTTTGAGAGTTCCTTGGACTGCAAGAAGATCAAATCAGTCAATCCTAAAAGAAATCAACCTTGTTCCCTGGAAGGTCAGATAATGAAACTGAAGCTCAAATACTTTGGCCGCCCAATGAGAAGGGAGCACTCCCTGGAGAAGAAGACCCTGATGCTGGGAGAGACTGAAGGTCAAAGAAGACGGGGACGGCAAAGGATGAGATGGTTAGACAGTGTCATAGATGCAACGGACATGAAGTTGAGCCAACTTCAGAGGACGGCGGAAGACAGGAGGGCCTGGCATGATCTGGTCCATGGGGTCGCAAAGAGTCAGACTCGACTGTGCGACTGAACAACAAGGCTACTGTACTTTAGTCACATTATGAGAAGACAAGAGTCACTGGAAAAGACCAGAATGCTAGGAAAAGCTAAAGGCGGCAGGGGAAGAGGAAATTCCCAAAATGCGATGGATGGACTTGATCAAGAAAGCCACAAAAGCCCTTAGTCCGCAAGACCTAAGCAAGGCTGTTAATGATAGGATTTGGGGGGGAGGGGTCATAGAATCATAAAATGTTACAGTTGGAAGGGACATTAAAGGTCATCTAGGAGCACAGCCGAAAGGCAGCCCTACAGCATACCCAAAAGATGGTCGTCGTCCAGCCTACGCTTGAAAACGTCCAGCGAAGGAGCATCCGCCACCTCCCGAGGCAGACTGTTCCACTGCTCAACCACTCTTACACTTATGAAGTTTCTCCTGATATTGAGCCGATAACAACTCCCTTGTAATTTCCACCCATTAGCCCTAGTCTTGCAATCCGGAGCAAGAGAGAATAGATCTGCTCCATCCTCTACATGACAGCCCTTCAAATGCTTGAAGACTGCAATCGTGTCCCCTCGAAGCCTTCTCTTTCCCAGGGTCATTCATTCGTAGAGTCCCCATCATTCAGAAGTCGCTTGACGGAACAGAACACACACAGGTATTCTTGAGATGACGGCCGGTGGTGAAAAGAATCACCTCTAGTTGCGTCTCACCTGGTACTATCCCAAGAAGAACATCTCAATCTTACCTGAAAGTGCTTCTGGCCTAGCACACAACCGTGTTTGCACAGCCCTGTGTAACACGGGCTCCCTTGCCCGTTTCTAGTAGAGCTCACTCCGACAGTTAAGGGATGCAGAGCACCACGCCATCTCCAAACACTGTGCAACAGGGACACCCCCCCTTGCGGTCAGAGTGCTGCTGGGACAACCCATGAGGTCTTCAAGGGCAGGGGAGGCAGGCTAGAATGGCTCAGTCCCCCCATCCCGATGCTCACCAGTCACCCCGTTTGATTTGGGGGGGATCTTACGTGTTTGGTATGCCTGGTGATGAAGGTTTAGGATACGGAATGAAACTAGGTTCTGTTTTGGCGCCCGCTCCTAAACCGCTGGCACCTCAAGCACTATGACGAGGGGTTCCCTACCCCACCAGCCCAGGAAGCAGAGGCTAAACAGAGAAGGCAAACAACTAAAGAGCCACGCATTTGGGCAACCTGGGCCTGAATCTTATCCAGCAGTGTCATGATCTGGCCTGTGCCAGTAGGGCCTAGCCAGCCTAAGAGGCCTGGGCGGCAGTAGGAGGCGGCTAGGCCTACAACTCCCAGAAGGCATTGGGAGAGTCAGGAAAGATTCTAAGGGAGACCGTTTGAATCTGTTGGGAACAAAGTCTGGGGGAAGACAGTTGAAGGCAGTTGCGGGCTGCTGGTTGATGGTAGCTGGAGTCTCTGAGCGAGGAGGGGAGAAGCCCTCAGTCCTTTGCCTCCCTGCGGCTGGGTCTCGTGAGAGACAGGCCGGACTGGGAGAAGGAGGAGCTTGAGTGAGTTAGGCAGGCTGGGGCCTGATAGGAAAAGCCAAGGAAGGCAGTTGCGTTAGTTTATTTTCATTTGACCTTTCCCCCTGTTATCCAGTTGACGCACCTTGCCCAATTGTCCTAATAAACCCTGTTCTGTGTGATTTGGTTGGTGTCCGCCTGGGCCATTCACGCCTGCAACACTCGGTTAGCGAGGGCTTGGGAGCTACCCTGGGACTCCCGAGGGACCCGAAAGTCCATTGTGGTGGCGGCGAAACCGAAAGACCCTTCTGGGGGTCATGACAAGCAGTTTTCACTGCTCCATCTTTTTAACTCTGCCTTATCTCTTTCAGCCCTTAACCTGAAGCTTCCCCTCCTCCCGGCAGCCGGAATGCCAGGCTGTGGCGTGGGCAAAATGAAATTCATCCTTTCGCTACCTGACTGAACAGCAGGGATCACGTACTGATGTGTTTTACTCACAGCTGACTTCCTTCAGAACAGGTGAGAGGGCAGAACTGCTCTGTGGGAGGTGAGCCGCCATTACCTTCGGTTCCAGGATCAATTCCATTTTTTCGTTTGTTTCTTCTTCAGAGTCCGAGTTCCCGGCTTTGATGTCCAGCTGTTCAAAGGCGCTGTCCAACACCTGCAGCCCATAATTCACAGCTTCTTGGATTTTGGGAATCAAATCTGCTTCCTTCTGTTCACGTGTTTTCTCCTTTTGGAATCAGAAACACCGCGTTACTGAGTTAACTTTAAAATATACTCTGACATCTTAAATACAAGAGAAAACAAATGGGCTTTGGGTTAGGTTTTTGTTGCCACTCGGCAGAAGCGCTTTGCAAAACGTGAAAGCAACGTTTCCCTGAAGCTTCGCTAAAATTAGTTTAATTTTTAAGACATATCCTTGTATTCAAACGACCAACGTTCATACTAAAACAGCAACTATCAATAAGAAAACCCCACAGAACTAAACCATTAATACTGAGTTATAATCCAATAGTAGGGATAAGAATCAGAAACAAAACCATGAATAGTAATACTATGAATAGCAATTCTGTTTAACTGATTGGGTCGTATGTGTCCAGGGGTTTTTTCGGAACCTCAGCATGGGTTGGAGACGTATGGGGTCACCCCAACCCCCTGTAATTTTCTATAAAAAATTCTCTCATCAGTGGAGACTTTTTCCTACCCTGCCCAACCCTCCAAGAGCCAGTTTGGTGTAGTGGTTAGGAGCGCGGACTCTAATCGGGGACAACCGGGTCTGATTCCCCACTCCTCCACATGCAGCTGCTGGTGTGACCTTGGGTCACTCACGAGTTCTCTCAGAGCAGTTCTCTCAAGGGCTGTTTGAGAGTTCTCTCAGCCCCACCTACCTCACAGGGTGTCTGTTGCGGGGAGGGGAAGGGAAAGGAGTTTGTAGGCCGCTCTGAGACTCCCTTGGGTAGAGAAGGGCGGGGTATAAAT
>NW_015164379.1:8973-9969 GCF_001447785.1 Gekko japonicus | reverse complement strand
AGGGCGAACAGCCACGCCTCCCCCCCCCCCGGCGTTATCTGGCCCGTGTGACCGGGGACTCAATGTGTTTTCTGTATATCAAATATTGTACCCTGGTTTATGAGAAAACAAGCCTCACTGCAAAGGACAACAAAGCTAGGAAAAGCTGAAGGCGGCAGGCAGGAAAAGAGGAGGACCCAACATGAGATGGATTGACTATTAAATAAGCCAGGGGGAGCCTCCGTTTGCAAGACCTCAGCAAGGCTGTTAGCAAGAGGACGACTGGGAGGGCAGGGACTCACAGGGCTGCCTTAAGGAGGTAGCAACTTGATGAGGAAGTCCTTCTTCACCCAAAGAGTGATTGTGCATCCACATGCCCCCACCTCCCAGATGACCCTTTAAGTCCACTTGCCTGTTCTGGTTTGTCTCCTGCTTCAGTTCTGGGTGCCGATTCTTCCACTTCTTCATCATATACTCTCTATAAAACATTGAGGACACCCTGTTTGTACGAGACGCACACAGTGCAAATGCAAAGCCCCCTCGTACGCTAGAGGCATTTTCGACAAGGCAGTCACACACATGAGAACACATGAAGCTGCCTTATACTGAATCAGACCCTCGGTATACTGAATCACACCACCAGTCTATCAAGGTCAGTCTTGCTTGCCCAGGCCCATTCCGGACTTGGACCTCAGCCCGGGTTTCCTCTGTGTCCAGCTCGTGGCCATTTACCTTGCTGATAACTCTGTTTATCTGTTGTTTTCAGTGTTCCCTCCAGGGGTCATTTCGTAGAAAAAGAGGTGCAGGAGCTCATCAGCACAACTCATTAGCATAACTTATTTGCATATGCCACACCCCCTGACATCACCGGAAGTGTGTCAGAAGGCAACACCCACCACTAGACTGTTTTGGATTGCTAGCTATTTGGGGTGGACGGGACGTGCAGATCTACCCTCGCAGAGGAGGGAGAGCTTGTACCTAAATAAAACTTGGTCTTAAAGGTGCCACTGGACTGTT
>NW_015164379.1:4939-8203 GCF_001447785.1 Gekko japonicus | reverse complement strand
TTTTACTTGACATGAAAGTATCGCAACTAGCATATTAAAAATATAGTGTATCCAAACAATTATTACAAACAGAATATCTACCCACATGCAAAAACAAAACTGAACCCCTTTTCTTTTCTTTTCTTGTGACAATAGCACCTCCTATAAAAACAAATGCATCTTGTTCTTGCATTGGAGAGTTCAGTTTGTAACCTAGGACTTGCTTGTCCTCAGTGCACAGAAATTAGATCAATCTGATACCGTACATATTTTTTAGAAATGATTTGAAAATATTTGAACACCTTGTCTTAAAATATTTTATTCATCATGTTAAAATAAAATGTTCCATAATCAATTTTTTTCTTTTCTTTTCTTTTTTCAATTTTTCCAATTTTGGGGGGGAAAAACAAAAAAGGCTTCGGGGAAGAAACGGCTCACTCACAACGTATGGAGCAGAAGCAGATGGAGCAGAAGCCCATCAGCAGCTATTAGCCAAGCCACAAGGTATAGATAAGAACTCACAGGCTGGGACAAGTGATGCTCTGTATTCTTGGTGCTTGGGGGGGGGGCAACAGTGGGAGGGCTTCTAGTGTGCTGGCCCCACTGCTGGACCTCCTGAGGGCACTTGGTATTTTTGGCCACTATGTGGCACAGTGTTGGACTAGATGGGCCATTGGCCTGATCCAACATTGGCTTCTCTTATGTTCTTAACTTTAATCCCAGTAGCTCACAAACTAGAATTTTTTGCTCACAAGATCCCACAGCTTAGAGGGAGCATTGTCTAGAACCCCCCCTCTGCCACAGAAGTCCCGGGGCAACCTTTGGGCCAATCCCACCCTCTCAGCCTGACCTACTTCACAAGGCTGCTGTGAGGATAAACTAAAGGAAGAGAGAACCGCATTGTAAGCTGCTCTGGGTTCCCAATGGGATGAAAAGTGCCCGAAGAATACCTAACTAAAAACTCTGACATTTTAGCAGCTCGCTCACAAGGAATTTCCCAGCAATGGGGGGTGGGCCCAAAAAGGCCACCACCGTGCTGAGAAAGAAACTGTGCTCTGAGACCACCCCACCCCAGGAAACTTCCACTGTGCCCCTTCTTTGGGACATGACCAGAGAACAGGTGGCCTTCAGACCCTCTGCCCCCGAGACAGTCACAGGGCGGTATCATTCATCATGAACGGTGGTCCACTTAGACAGGGGCCACACCATCATAACGCTGGTGCTTGTTAAGCAGCGTTCCTTTCAGGCGACAGCCTCGTGCCGCAGCAGGTATCACACACAGAGCTCCATCGGACCCCTCCCAGGACGGTTCACTCACGTTTTCGATGAACTGCGTATTGGACAGCATGAGGAACCCGTTGAAGACATTGTGCAGGCGGCAGTCAGTGTTCTTGGTCTCCTGGACCAGCCCGTCCATCTGCTTTTTGATCTCATGAGTCCTGGAGATCGTTTGCTGGGAGAACTCTTGCAGGAAACGCAGGAGCTGGAACGCAAAAGAGGGACGCGGCGGCTCAGAACCGTGACCTCACGGCAGGTCAGCCACACTCTACTGACTCAAAGAAAGACGGGAGATTGTAAAAGACAAGAAATCACCAGTAACAAATAATCTGAATGCTCTAGTTGCAATGCATGTACTTTTGCCATTTTATTTACATAGATAAACACAGGAAACACCGTGTTGAAAAAATAAACACAATAGTGTACTTATAGCTAAATATATTTGCTTTTTTATACACATCAACTCTAGTGTATTGTAAACACTTTCAAACTACAACATGTAATTTCAAACACTTTCAAACTAAGTTATAACTGTCTTCTTCCTGATGGAGAATAAATACCAATGTACAGTTATTTGTACCGAACAATGCAGCAACCTATTGTACATTTCCCAAGTGAGGATGAAAAAGTTAGAAGACAACCTTACATTAAAAAAAGAAAGCACCAGTGTTTTCTGGAAAATGCTCTTTTACCCAGCCCAAAGGCACAGTGTATGCAGAGACCAGCTAAAGCACATTGGCCACCCCTTCGCATACATGCATCTGCCCAAACACAGGCACAACACCCCGTACATGGCTGCTGGCATGTAGATTGCAGTACACACATTCAGGCGAGTACGTAGAAGGGGGTGCGGCTAACACGCTTAGTTACAAGTTCAGCATGTCACTCTACATACACTGGCTTGCCTCTGTGTGTGTTGTGAGTCCTGTGGGGCTTGTGCTGTGCAGAACAGAAGGCAGAATTCTCCCCAGTCTTTGTAGTCTGGCAAATTGCAACTAATCTTTAAAAAAATCCTAAAAGAAATCAACCCTGACTGTTCCCTGGAAAGCCAGATAATGAAACTGAAGCTCAAATACTTTGGCCACCCAATGAGAAGGGAGCACTCCCTGGAGGAGACCCTGATGCTGGGAAAGATGGAAGGTCAAAGAAGACGGGGATGGCAAAGGATGAGATGGTTGGACAGTGTCATAGATGCAACGAACATGAAGTTGAGCCAACTTCAGAGGACGGCGGAAGACAGGAAGGCCTGGCGTGATCTGGTCCATGGGGTCGCGAAGAGTCGGCCTCGACTGTGCGACTGAACAACAACAAATTGCAACTGTCTCTCCAGCGTTTAAAGGGAAAGGGGGAAAGCAGAACTGAAAAGGGTGTGGGGTTTTTTTGGGGGGTGGGGGGGTTGCCATCAAGTCACTTATGACAACCCCATAAGTTTTTCAAGGCAAGAGACATTCAAAGGTGGTTTTTGCCATTGCCTGCCTCTGTGTAGTGACCCTGGCATTCCTTGGTGGTCTCCAGTGTTCCCTCTAAGCTGAGTCAGTGTGAGCTAGCTCACAGTTTTTTAGCCTCTGGCTCACACATTTTTTGTCTAGGCTCAGGAAGGAGGGCTCCAGGGCAAACTACTTTACGCAGCAGCCAAATCGCTCGCTCACAACTTTTAATGCCAGTAGCTCACAAAGTAGAATTTTTGCTCACAGGACTGCACAGCTTAAAGGGAGCACTGGTGGTCTCCCATCCAAATACTAACCACGGCCGACCCTGCTTAGCTTCCAAGATCTGTTGAGATCAGCCAAGCCAGGTCAGGACAACAGAAAAGAATACACACGATATAAAGCCATTCAGAAGTCTGGGAAGATCACTTCAATTGGGAAAAAATGTGGATACCTTTGAGTGCATCCTTGCAAATCGATTGTCTGTCAAGAAGAAGAAGAAGAAGAAGAAGAAGAAGAAGAAGAAGAAGAAGAAGAAGAAGAAGAAGAAGAAGAAGAAGAAGAAGAAGAAGAAGAAGAA
>NW_015164379.1:525-4326 GCF_001447785.1 Gekko japonicus | reverse complement strand
ACCCTGGGAGGCAGGTGGGGCTGAGAGAGCTCTTGACAGAAACTGCTCTTTTTCAAGGACAGCTGTGCCAGAACTACGGCTTGCCCAAGGTCATCCAGCAGGTGCAAGTGGAAGAAGAAGAAGAGATTGGATTTATACCCCCCCCTTCACTACCCAAGGGAGTTTCAGAGTGGCTTACAAACTCCTTTCTCTTCCCCTCCCCACAACAGACACCCTGGGAGGTAGGTGGGGCTGAGACAGCTCTGACAGAAACTGCTGGTTTTTTCCAAGAACAGCTGTGCCAGAACTACGGCTTGCCCAAGTGCAAGTGGAGGAGTGGGGAATCAAACCCAGTTCTTCCAGATTAGAGTCCAAGCACTCAACCACTACACCAAAGTGGCTCCACACCAAACCGTGTGTGTACATCTATATATGCCACATTACATTTCAGTACAGCACAAAAAACTCAAAATCGCATTACTGCAACCAGAGGAGAAGGGGTAATCCTTTCACAAGACAGTGCAGAAGAAGAAGAAGAAGAGATTGGATTTATACCCCGCCCTTCACTTGGAGTCTCAGAGCGGCTTACAAACTCTTCTCCCTTCCCCTCCCCACAACAGACACCCTGTGAGGTGGGTGGGGCTGAGAGAACTCTGACACAAACTGCTCTTTTTCAAGGACAGCTGTGCCAGAGCTTGTGACTGACCCAAGGTCACATCAGCAGGTGCAAGTGGAGGAGTGGGGAATCAAACCTGGGTCTCCCAGATTAGAGTCCGCAGACTTAACCACTACACCAAACTGGCCGACACAGTTCACGTGCAAAGTTCTGTCAGTTTTTACTTGGATGATAATGGGAACGTGATGATAATCTAGGTGATGGAAATGGTGACTGATGAGGATAGTGACAGGGTAAATATAAATGGCCAAGCAACCAGGTAAACAAACAGATAACGCTAGTGACCAAGAACACTCATAGATGAGGAAATCTTATCTGCAGCCGTTGGCAGTGGCCTTTGACGGAGCCACCGCTCAGTACTTGGGAGGACAGATAATCACTCTTCCTGCTGTCATTCTGAACCCCGCTGCTGAGTTCTGGGGCAGCAGCCTTTTCCAGACATTTTTTTCCAAAGGCAGACACCCCACCAAATAAGGAACCTATCAATTCACGCACACATACACAAACACACAATCTTTATTGCATCAGCAAACAAGGCATCGCAACAACGCAAGAATTCCACCAGAAGATAAGCAAGAAGCTTCCGTATTTTTGCACAGAAAAAATTAAAATACAAAACAATCATTTAAAATGCATCCAGATAAAACCATGATACTACAGCTTGCCAATCTATAAATTGGGGGGGGGGGCTGTTTGTCTGCCATCAAGTCACATCCAACTTATGGTGACCCCCGTAGGAGTTTGGGGGGCAAAAGAGGTGGTTTGCCACTGCCTGCCTCTGCGTACCTGTTATACAAATGAATATCCAGTCAAAAATAGAAGATTGAAGTCAAAATGGGGAGGAAGTTCTTGTATTTTATTACAATGAAATACGGAAAACGGTTAGGCCAAAGGACCCATCAAAGTTGACTGCTTTCTAAGCCCAATCAGGAAATACATGAAGTTAAATACCTAAAATGACATCATCATACCATCATCATGGGAATAATATTCAGAAGGCATAATTGGTTACAAAAACTTAACCAACATTTACATAAAAATCTCCTTATTGGCCAAAGTAAAGAAAGGTGTGTCTATGCAATAGCGTCACACATTTACTTGACATGACCTAAGCCATATCGGCCAAAGCTTGTTCTCACCCAAACAAAGGTGTTTTTCTCTGATATCAAGTAAAAGATCCTTTTGACCCAGACACTATGAAGTTGTAACCCAAACAATTAGAACCACGAACCTTCTACCTTCTTTTGTGCCAGAAGAATGTTATTGTCTTGTCTGTTAACCTCAACTGGGAAAATACCCTGACCCACCAAGAAGCCCTCCTATATACCAGGCCTTCATTACCTTCCAATAAAATGTTAAATCTATAATAAACCTATAAAAACCAGAGAAATATGAATAATCAAAAAGAGAAAAATCTATATAGTCCCATCTCTACTACATAGCGACCCTGGACTTTCTCAGTGGTCTCTCATCCAAGTACTCACCAGGGCTGACCCTGCTTAGCTTCTGAGATTTGACAAGATAGCCTGGGCCATCCAGATCGGGGCAAATTTTTAAGTAACACATGAACAATCTAAAGATCCACACCCTATGTACACCAGTGGTCAGACTCATCCACACAGGCAGGAGAGACAACCTAGCAAGTCAAGCCAACATGGCCACCAATGCCCCTGGCCACGTAGCAAAGCTCCTCTTTTGACCCTCCCCCCCCCAACGCAGTAACATCTGAATGCCTAACTCTAGGAACACTTGGGCCGTCTACAACAAACTCCTCCCCATCCTGCTCTAGGTCCAGCTTCAAGTTCCTAGCCCTCAAGCTTGCCCGCTCCTTCTTTGGAGGTTTTCGAACAGAGGCTAGATGGCCATCTGACATCAGCGAGGCTGCTTCTGTGAACTTAGGAGGATCACGAGGGCAGGGAGGGTTGCCTCAGTGTTTAGTTCTCCTGGCCACTTTGGCCAGGGATCCTGGAGGTTTTTTGTCATTCTCGGGTCATGGAACAGTGGGCACTGTGGGTTTTGTTCCCTCTAAGCTGTGGGCAGTGTTCCCTCTAAGCTGAGTTAGTGTGAGCTAAGGCGCTGGCTCACCCATTTTCGTCTTAACTCAGGAAGGAAGGCTCCGGAGCAGACTAATTGATGCAGCAGCCCAATCGCTCACTCACAACTTTAATGCCAAGAGGTCACAAAGTAGCATTTTTGCTCACGAGACTCCCTAGCTTAGAGGGAGCATGGGGGGGTTATTTGTGGATTTCCTGCATGGTGCAGGAGGTTGGACTAGATGACCCTGGAGGTCCCTCCCAACTCTCTTATGATCCTAAGCTTTCAATCGGCCAAGGGGCAGGAGGCAGTGTGTCCCTCTAAGCCGAGTGAGTGTGAGCCAGCTCACAGCTTTTTAGCCTCTTGCTGACACATTTTTGCCTCCGCTCAAGGAGGAGGGCTCCAGAGCAGACTAATTGATGCAGCAGCCCAATCACTCCCTCGCAGCTTTAATGCTAGGAGCTCACACAGTAGCATTTTTGTTCACAAGACCCCACAGAGTGGGGTGGACAGTGTTCCCTCTAAGCTGAGTTAGCATGAGCCAGCTCACAGTTTTTTAGTCTCTAGCTCACACATTTTTGTCTTAGCTCAGGAAGGAGGGCTCCAGAGCAAACTAACTGATGCAGCAGCCCAATCGCTCGCTCACAACTTTCTTGCCAGTCGCTCACAGAGTAGCATTTTTGCTCACAAGACCCCACAGAGGGAGCACTGGTGGTGGTGGGCAGTGTTCCCTCTAAGCTGAGTTAGCGTAAGCCAGCTCACAGTTTTTTAGCCTTCAGCTCACCCATTTTTGTCTTAGCTCAGGAAGGAGGGCTCCAGAGCAAACTAACGTATGCAGCAGCCCAATCACTTGCTCGCAATTTTCATGCCAGTCGCTCACAAAGTAGCATTTTTGCTCACAAGACCTCACAGAGGGAGCATTGGTGGTGGAGACCCCACAGAGGGAGCACTGGTGGTGGTGGGCAGTGTTCCCTCTAAGCTGAGTTAGCGCGAGCCAGCTCACAGTTTCTTAGCCTTCGGCTCACCCATTTTTGTCCTAGCTCAGGAAGGAGGGCTCCAGTGCAAACTCATTTATGCCGGAGCCAAATTGCTCGCTCACAACCTTAATGCCG
>NW_015164379.1:0-391 GCF_001447785.1 Gekko japonicus | reverse complement strand
CCTTTTTGCTCACAAGCCCCCCACAGCTTAGGGGGAGCATTGGTGGTGGTGGGGGGGGGGGTAGTACCCTCCAGGTCCAGCTCCAAGCGTCCAGCCCTCAAGCTTTCAATCTGCCCTGGGGCCGAGGACCCTCTGCCCGCCCCTCGACCTCCCTCGCCGGGGGTCCTCCGCAGGCAGGGAGCGCTCCGGGGCGGCCCGAGGGCGAAGGCGGCCCCTCTCCCTCGCTCACCCCGGCGTCGGCGGCCAAGGACCAGGCCTGGCTCCCGCCGCGGACCTCCTCCAAGGACCAGGCCCGCTCCCACAGCAGCGCCGCGGCCTCGGCGTCCACCGGAGCCCCCCCGGGGGCGGGCGAGGCCATCCCGGCCGACCGCAGCGCTCAGTCCCGGCCGCG
>NW_015164378.1:4110-46119 GCF_001447785.1 Gekko japonicus | reverse complement strand
TATAGCAAAGCTACAACTGGCAAATGAAGCTCATCATTTTATTATGTGAACTGGCAAAATCCAGTTGGAAAGTGCATTGAAAGTGGATTAAGAGTGGATTAATTAGTGTGTGTGATCACAGTCATTGTGCATTGTATAGTGCCCAAACTTATCAGAGAAATCTGAGAACAACCAAACCCTGCAAATGCACAGTAAAGGCAGCTGACCACACTATTGGCATTCAAGAGCCACCTGGATACATTAGAGAACTTGCAAGATCCTTGGACCTTTCCAATAGGGCTTGTTTTATGTTCTTAATTTCTTACTATAGAAGCACTAAAGGAAATCTGGAGACTAAGTACTTGTCCACCCAATCTTCAGTCTAATATTTCCTGTAAATCATATTTGTGATGTGCTTCCTGCTTCTGACTTGACAAATTAACACTAGAATGTAGGAGAAAAACAGCAATTATTGAATGTATTAAAGAAATCTTCCACATGGGGAGAGGCTTGCATGGTTTCTCCATTGTTGATGCAGTGCATCAGCAGCAGAGCTTCCAAATGGCAGGTTTCCCTGCCCCAGTTCCTCTTGGCAACCATTTGCCCTCCCCATCACTGGTAGGCTTTTTTAAAATCATCAACTGAATATTATTATAGTATTATAACTAGGGATGGACACAAACCGGGGAAATGGTTTGTGGTGGTTCATGGTTCATTTGATTACACGAACCATGAACCACAAACTTTCATGAACTTTTCCTGATCTGGTTCATGTTTCGACATGACCAAACGAACCACTTTGAAATGAACCACGAACTGGCCTGGTTCACACTAAAACCGCAGTTCATATCTTGGTTCGTGCCCATCCCTAGTTATAACATTCTAACAAAATGTCTGTCAGGTTCTCTGACTATTCAGCTTTCATTCAAAGGGGACAGGAGGATAGAGATTTACTTTAAAAAGAGATGAAAGCCTGAAAGACACATTGTTCTTATAACTCTGTACTGATATTCACTTTTCCAATTTTCTTAACTCTGTACTGATATTCACTTTTCCAATTTTCTTTTTTTTAAAGCTATCCAGTGACAAGGAGGAATAGTTGCCACCGAGGACTAAGACAGGGAAAATGGCGTTTAACTGTCTGGTATCAGGAAGACCTGAAGTTTGCTGTCCGCATGGGTGTTTTCTGTGACTTTTCTCAAAGTAGGTTTAGGGAAGATGTCTGCAAACACAGGAGATCCTGGGAGGTGCTAAGAAACACCCTGATTCTGTGGGGAAGCAGGAAAAAACCCACCCTGCTTTCTACTAGCATCTAAGCCAAGGCAGATAACCTATGTCTAAGTGACCAAACTCAAACTGTCATGGCCACTAAATGATCAAACCTTGATGGGACAATCCTTCATTTAATTCCCTGAGGGAATCCCTCAGACATTTTTTGAAAATGGTGTCAGATTATCTAGCAACCAATGTGAATCAAATGGAATAACTAGTCGGAACCTTCGAAAAAGGGAGTAGCTGGACACATTAAAGCCAAGGAAATTCTGTTTTCACTACAATAAAAGTATATTGCGTATATCTCTACTGAGGGACTCCTCTGGGAACCAACAGGTATAATCTGGCAATGAAAGACTAAGCCCCAATTAAAAGGTCATTACTAATTATTCGACAATACAAACAGGATTTGAAATACTCACGGTTTCAACATGAGCCTAAATATAAATGAAAAACAAGGTTATAAACAAGGTTATTCTTCTACTTTGATATTTCCTCAAAAACCGAACATGAGCCTAAATATAAATGAAAAACAATGTTATAAACAAGGTTATTCTACTTTGATATTTCCTCAAAAACCTATTATTCGACAATACAAACAGGATTTGAAATACTCACGGTTTCAACATGAGCCTAAATATAAATGAAAAACAAGGTTATAAACAAGGTTATTCTTCTACTTTGATATTTCCTCAAAAACCGTTCTTATTTTACAATACGTACATAGATCTGTAGCTTCTTCCCTAACAGAATTCTGCCCCAGTGCTTCTGAATTAACTGTGTAATTCTGAATTATAGATATCTATATTAAAATAGGGTCACTAACTTGCAGGTGGGGTGTGAAGTTCTCCTAGAATTGCAACTGCTCTTCAGACAACAGAGATCAGTTCCCATGGGGAAAAATGGCTGCTTTGGATGGTGGTCTCTGTTGCATCTAAGCCCCACAGAGCTCCCTCCCTCCCCAAACTCTGCCCTCCCCAGCCTCTACCTCCAAATCCCCAGGAACTGCTCAACTGGAGTTGGCAAAACCATTTGTACTTTTTGTTGAAGCAACACCAGAACTGCTGTTGTAGGTGGAGCTGATCCAATTGCTGTATCACTTACTGGTACCTGCTGCCCTACAACATTATGCATTTGATGCCTTGCTGCCTCAGTTTAATTGTTCCCAATGAAGAATATTTTCGTCATGGTCCTGCCACACTGGCCCATCATTCAGAGCTCTGCAGTCTACCCAGTTGATCCTACGTTGAATGGAAAATGAAAGGAAGATAACCCAGCTGTGACAGATAAGGGCTGGTGGCCATATTGAGCCATGGTTTAAAATGGTGGGCAATTGTATCTGTTACCAAAGTCTCTATTGTCTAATTAAGATTGTATCTACATTTTTAGACCAGGTTTTGGCATGCAGAATCTTCCAGTTATAGTGGCAGTGGGCTATAGTGTTTAGAATGTCAGAGTAGGATCTGCAGGACGCAGGTTTGAATCTCTACTCTGCCACTGAAAACTTGCCGGTTGACCTTGAGCCAATCATGCTCTCTTAGCCTCACCTACGTCACAGGGTTCTTGTGAGGATTAAAGGGACATACATGTCGGCCTCTTTGGAGTCCCCAGTGGGGAGGAAGACAGGGTATACTTAGGCAGATCATGAGAGGGAAAACAGGAAGGATTGGAACCATGCTTAGTTTGTGTGGCCCTTTCTTACATGCCCATGGAAATGCTGATCACCACTTTGGGGTCAGGAAGCAATTTTTCTCCAGGCCAGTTTGGCTGGAGATCCTAGACAGGTCCTTTGAGAAACAGGCTGTCTGAACATTGTAGCAAAATTAGGAATCTCAGCTTTGAAGCTCCTTTGGTAACACATTTTGTGGACCAATTTCAACAACCTTATCTTTTATTGACAGTTCACAACTACTACTATTTATTTATTTATTTATTTATTTATGCGATTTCTACCCCGCCCTCCCTGCACGGGCTCAACTCCAACAGGACTGTAGCAGAAGAAACAGTTCTGAAGAAGATATCAAAACAGTGTCTTTAACTGATGCCATTGATCATCATTCATTATACTTTATTTATCATGCACTGTATATAGGGGATGTTTGCGCTGTATGCTCTGTACTGCTTACACTGTATATATTAACAACTTGGTTTTACAGTTAATTGCTTTTTTCTATTATTTTTGTGGCCTGCAGTACTTAGTACCTTTTAGGGTATAAATGAACAAAATAAATTAATAAGAGCGCAATATTTTCCCACATATGTGTGAATGGTGATCATTCCCTTTTACTACCGAGCTGTAAGGAGACCCTTGAGGTAAAAAAATCAGTTCTTTGCCTGACTCAAAAAGGAACATATATTTCCTGTAGCCTACAAAAAGGCAAAATCTGATGGTAAGGACAGTGCACAGAGAATAGTTGAAATGCTCACCTCCAGTTTGTTCACATCGTCCTAAATTTAGAAAAGAGAAAGAAAGCAGGTTAGTCGTGCATGTTTTTTTGATACTTCTTGAAAACTTGCTATATAGCTGTAATATAGTTCATGAAGAGCACTGAGAATTTTCTCTGAAACAAGTTTTCCCTTTTCACAGAACCACGCTTCCCAGGTTTTCTGGACAGGGGGACATTACAGCTAAACCAGTATTGTTCTCTGGCATTACTGAGGCTATTTTTTTTTTCATTCCAGTGGCACCTTGAAGACCAACAAAGTTTTATTCAAAGTGTGTCTGTGTGCAAAACACACTTCTTTGGCCAGATGGAACAAAATCTCCTCAAGGGTTACTTACAGGGAAAAAGAGAGGGGGGCAGCCATTAGGAGGGGCCACTCATAGACAAGATGCCTATGCAGACCTTTAACAAAAAAATGTGAGAATGAAGCTAGAGTACCCTCAGTACCCTCAAGACTGCTAGACTGTAGCTTCATTCTCACATATTTTTGTTATAGGTCTGCATAGGCATCTTGGCTATGAGTGGGGATGCTAGAGTCCAGCAGTACCCCCAAGACTGCTAGACTCTAGCTTCATTCTCACATTTTTTTGTTAAAGGTCTGCATAGGCATCTTGTCTATGAGTGGCCCCTCCTAATGGCTGCCCCCACCCTCTTTTTTTCTTGTAAGTAACCCTTGAGGAGATCTTATTCCATTTGTCTGAAGGAGTGTGCTTTGCACACGAAAGCTTACACTTTGAATAAAACTCCGTTGGTCTTCAAGGTGCCACTGGACACGAGCTTTGTTCTGATGCTTCAGACCAACATGGCTCCCCACCTGTAAATTTCCCCCACTGTTTTACATGGAAAGTAGGATCTGCCATTTTGATTTGTCAGGTGTGGTTGCCTCAGGCCTCATTTCATTTTAGAAATTTATTATTTATTGTAAAACAAATCATTACAGATGACACATGCACTCTTAACAACATAGCCAGTATCAATATAAGATAAATGGATACTGGATAGTCTTACATTCATAATTAGCTTAGTGGATGCGGCCTATAGTCTGTCCCTATTACCAATGGATTATACCATCAGCCAAACAATAGCCCTTCATATTTTGGTGTCCCCTTTGATGCATGGTGAGGAATGAACAATGTTTCAATTCACTTCAGTTTTCTGGTCTTATATGAAATGTTGCTAAATGATATCTATCTATCCATCTGTCTGTCTAACTATCTCCAGGGGTCATTTCCTGCAGGAGCACACAGGAGCGGAGCTCCGGCAGTAAAGAGCCCAGGGGGCGGGCACATGCAACAAGCCCCGCCCCCTGCTCCCAGCAGCCCTCAGTCAGAGCAAGAAGCAGCCAGGTAAGCTGCAGAGATCCCCCCAGTCCAAAACAGTCCAGTGGCACCTTTAAGACCAAGTTTTATTCAGGTACAAGCTCTCCCTCCGCTGTGAGGGCAGATCTGCACGTTCCCCCCCCCACCAATAGCTAGCAATCCAAAAGAGTGCAGTGGAGCCTGAGCGGTGGGTGTTGCCTTCTGACACACTTCCGGTGATGTCAGGGGGTGTGGCATATAAGTTATGCTAATGAGTTATGCTAATGAGCTCCGGCACCTCTTTTTCTACAAAATGACCCCTGACTATCTCTATCTATAACTAGAGAAATAACTCTTGCATTAGATCTCCCCAAATAACAGCACTGGACAACCTTCCCTGCCATCTCCCTGTGTCGTTAGCAATAACCCAGAATAAAGAAATCAGTTTGTGAGGTTTACATTAAAAGAAAAAGAAAAAAGAAAAAAAGAAGAATGGCCTAGAAAGCTTCCTCCTGTTTTGTCTCTTCGTCCTGCTAATCTACATAATCAATTAAATATAAATGGAATGAAGTAAATAGACCCTTGCCATTTATGGGAGATCTTTTCCTGGGATCATGGCTAATAGCAGAATCCACAGATAATGGCAGACAGGGTCTCCTAACGTCTCAATAACGAAAGTCCCATGTCTCTCCCAGAACTAGCTTGGTGTCATGGTCAAAGTGGCAGACTACGATATGAGATGCTCCAGATTCAAATCCTCCCTGTGCCATGGAAACTTTTGCTGGGTGACATTGGGCTAGTCACACATGCTTAGGCTCACCTACCTCACAGGGTTCTTGTGAGGATTAAAGGGACATGGATGTAAGCCACTATGCATCCCCATTGGGGAGAACAGTGAGGTATAAATGAAGTAAATAAATAAAAAGTGGCAATCTCCATGCAGTGACCATGATGTCATAAGAAACACACAGGAAGCCCTGTGTTTATCACATAGGAAGCCCTCCTTGTTCCTGTCCCGGTTCAGGGATCCCGGGACTTAACCCACACCCCCCAGAGACCTCAACGACCACCAACTCACCCAGGGAACCAGAAGACCAAGAAGACCCCACCTCGCCGAGCCCCATCAGCACGGCCGGGATCTGCTTATCAGGTTCGGAGGTTTTTGAGAGTAAGGGGGGGGGGGAGAGAGAGAGAGTTATTCTTGCATACTTCTTGAAAACTTGCTATATAGCTGTGGTGAGCAAGGACAAATAGCCTGACCTTGAACAATCAATTCTGGATGAGGACCTATACTGGAGACTTTGGAAGGTTATACCAGTTTGTCACTGCTTTCTTCAAAGGACTGTGGGAAATGTAGTTCATGGTAGGTGCTGAGAATTCTCTCTGAAATAAGTTTTCTCTTTTCAGAGAACCACATTTTCCAAGACATTCTGGGCAGGGGGCATTATTGCTAAACCAATTTCATTCTCTGACATTAGTAAATCTATTTGCTTAATTACTTTTTCTTGTATCATCTAATTTGTTCATCAGATTTCCTTGGGTACCAAACTGGACTTTACCTGCCCTCTTCCTGTGTTGTAGGCAACAACCCAGAACAAAAGAATCTAGTTCACAGTGTTTACCTTTTTAAAAGTCCTATAAATTCTCCTCCTATTGTGTCTCTGCACATCTGGATTGATTGATTCAATTTACAAACCACCCTCCCCTGATCCTGCTCATCGATCCCATCAGTGAAATGTGAATGGAATTCAGTTCGATAGACCCTTGCCATTTACATGGGAACCCTTCCTGGGATCACTGCAAATAGTAGAACCCAGATACCAGGAGGCAGGGGGGTCTTCTCTGTTTCTCCCAGCACCAGCATGGTATAATGGTAAGCGTGTCAGACTAGGATCTGAGAGACTCCAAGTTCAGATCTCCATTCTCCCATGTGAAGTGTAGTGGGTTAGACGCGTGGAGAAACCACTGAGACCGATGTAGTGATCAGCATGGTTTACTGGTACACAACAAAGACAAAGACAAACGGCCGGCTGGCCAACTATAGACATACCTGGGGACACACCCCTAGGTTCCATTGGAGGGTTTAAATCTCCCGCCACGGTCCCATTGGTCCCCCAGTGGAGAGACCAGGAGCCTAGTCCCCATTGTTACTCCAGAGTCAAGCTCTGGAGAGTTCGCTGGCCCCTGGTGGTGGTCAGTGGACACAACACCATGAATGCTTGCTGGGTGACCTCGGGCCACTTATGCACTCTTAGCCTAATTGACTTTACACGGTTGTTGTGAGGGTGAAATGGAGGTGAGGGGAACAATGTAAAGCCACTCAGGGTTGCCAGGTCCTACTTTCCAGCCATTGGAGGAATTAACAGGCCTTTCTGGGAGCTTCTGTGCCACAGATGTCACACAGCAATGCTTTAGCTTTTGGGTAAGACTCTATGATTTGAGCCTGGTTTTACCATAGAGTTTTGCTCCAAAACTAGAGCTATGTCAGCGGTGTGATGACGTCACTTCTGGATGATGTGATCTCACCATGTTTCAGGGCATTTGTGGGTAGGGGGGAGCCCACAAAAAGGGGGGCACCCCCGCCCGGACCTGGAGGCTGGCAACCCGAACGCCACTTTGCATCCCCATTGTGGGTAAAGCTGGGGTATAAATGAAATAAACAATTGTAATGATGGTGATGGCATTGTGGGAGAAGAAACAGTCTGGACACAATACATTAATACCAGTCAAGTACCAAGTAGCATTTGGTTTCTGTGCATCTTCTCCTCTCCCTTTTTATTCATCACTCCCCTTTCTTTTTGGTAAGAAAATGGGGGAGGGGAAGTGTCACATTGCATCACAGGGTCAGCCCGTAGACTACAAATTACTGAAATTCCGGGGCACAAATGTGCAAATGTCAAGGGTTTACTGTACTGAAATGTTTTGGCAAAGATCGCTTCTTCTTAATCTCAAAGGAAAGGGACACCATCTCTTCTGTGCACAAATAAATAGCCAATATAACCATGCATTTGATTTGTTTACGATCCCTGTTGTCTGTTTCAGTTTATTAACTACTAGGGCTGGTTTATCAAATTATTAATACTATTTTTATAATACCAACAATACTTGAACAAGATGCTCCCAGGCATTGTGTTTTCAGAGAAGGAAATCTCCACCAGTAGAAATGGGGTGGGGAGAAGAATGAGTTACCTGGATGGCCTTTTTGCTATTATTGTCAATGTAGAGTTTTCAGGTAGGGCTGACATGTCTGTTTTTCAACCAAATGAGATCAAAATTGCAGGGGAATGAAGACTGCTGACCACTCAGGACCACCCAAGTTTCAAGTAAATTGGACCAAGAGTTTCAATTCTAGGGGCCCTAAAACAAGATGCCCCCAACCATCTTACTTGCAGATGAAGAAAGGGCCCCACCCCCATAAATGAGGGAGCAAAGGAGAGTGGCAACTCTCTGCAAATTATCACCAAAGTGATTGGATGGGAATGCTCTGTTCCTTTCCCTTACAAGGATCCAATTGGATGGGAGAAATGCCATTGCCCAGGAAATCAGTTGAATCAAAGAAAAAGACAAATATGTACTGGAATCCTGGTAAGTACCCAAACTTAAAAAAACAAAAAGATTATTTTATGGAAGGGAATTTCATTCTATCAAAGTCCCCAGATTTGTATTGGTGTTTTTGGAAATTACTGTACCACCCGGAACCAGCCATTTCTGTGTATATCTTTGGCTCAGGAATATCATTAGGCACACTCATAGTCTAAAGGACATTGCAGGCTGTTCAGGCAATGAAGAAATGATTCATAATACTCACATGCAATGAAGGCAGGGAAAAGTCCTAAATTTAAAAGAAAAGAGTTTTCCCTTCAGTATTTTTTATAACTTAACACATTGTCTACTGAAAACAATGCTTTCTTCACAGTTACAGTACAATCCTATGCAGGGTGGGCTTAGTCCATTGGAATAACTCTGCATAGAACGGCCCTGTAAAAGGATGAGATGATGTAGCACCTTCTCTGGCTGCATCCACATGAACATTTTGCTCTGCCTTTGTTCCAAATCAGAGCAATATTTTTTGAGCATCCACAAAACCTCGTCTAATGGTCTGCTTTCCAGGCTTTCCCCTACTTTGCTCTGACCTTTCCCAAACCTCCTTTGCTACAATTTTTTTTTAAATAATGCAGATCGGGTGTGTTTGCACACAGTCTGGATGGGGAAGTGTGCATTTTGGAAGGCCCCACCCACATTGGCGCCGTCTTCCTTCCATCAACCCCTCACAGCTGCGGTTTCCCATGCCATTAAAGGGCTTTTTGAAGAGCTCTGCTCACACATCCTCAACATGAAGATGCTGCATGCCGAAACCTGGATTAAACTGGGGCAAACTCATTAGGGATTCAAACCAAAAAAGGCCTTTACTTAGCTTTTCATGACTTGTATACCTGAACAATATGCTGAGAAGAGTTAGCCCTCCTTCACAAATAACAACTCCCACCACTGGACAATAGTAGGGTTCAAAATGATGAAAACCCACTCCTGAGGGGGGGTCTTCTCCCTAACCTCTCTGCTTGATAAACCATGAGATGCTGGCTTGGGAATCGACACAGATGGGAATTAGCATGTGTTTCTCAGTATACAGAAGATTTGCTATACTCACAACAACCACACGCCGAACCTAAAAAATAAAAGAATGAAAGTAGTTATTTCTTCAGTCTTTTGGACATCTTGAAAATCTTGATCCCCCTCCCCCCCCCACCACACACATTGACTTTTGAGATCTTCCAGGCAATCTGTAACCCTCTTAACACTTTAAGCCTATTTGTACTTAACCGAATTATAAAAACATTTCACAACAATCCCACAACAATCCACGACAATTTTTTTAAAACGAAATCCTCTAGAGTTCTTTTCTCCCTTGCTTTTTAAAGACAAGAATGTTTTCCCAGTTTGGTACATTTTGTTTTAGCATTCACTTCAATTGTAAATCTTTGGCACTGGTCTATCTGGTGGCTTCTGATGGAATAATGGAATGCCACCACAGTGTCGAAGGCTGGCACAACAGTTCTTAACCCTAGGTGCTTATTTGCTAGAAAAGCAAGAAGTGGACTCTTGAAGAGGACATTAATCGTATGTTATTACAGGACAATGGTTTTCAGCATTTTGGGATGCCCCACTCTTATTTGTAGTCTTGACCCATGACATGGAACAAGCTGTTAACTTCTTGTCACACTCCTTTTTTTTCGCTTTAGTGTCCCCTTCAGGTTTCGGGGTTTTTTTGGTCTTTTTAACTTCTCCCACTTGCTTTCATCTTGCTTTCTCCCCTTTGCCCTGCTCTTGCTTTAAAAATGTAATAGAAAATAAATGGGGATGGTGCCAACAGTGTGGCTGAATGGCAGGATCAACTTTCAGCCAGTCGTACATTACAACAAACCGCTAGTAGACTCTATTATTGTAGAACTTGAAAAGGGCAGGTTGTATGGCAGAATAGCTGTCATCACAGCTATATATACATAGGAGTGAATACCACTAATTTTAGCTCAATGTACTTTCCAGTAAACATTCATAGTTCTGGACTGCCATGAGTTAAGAAGCTATCACCTGTTAGCCATCTCTACGCATTTTGTAATAATGTACAGAAAAAGTAGGAAAGTGAAGGCCCTTCATTTTGTCCAAATATAAAATATTGATAATTAAAGTACGGGGTGGAAAGTGCTTCAGCTAAGACCCCTTAGGGTGTTCAAGGCAAGAGATGAACAGAGGTGGCTTTGCCATTGCCTGCTTCTGTGTTGCAACCCTGGACTTCCTTGGTGGCCTCCCATCCAAGTGCTAACTGGAGCCAACCATCCTAAGCTTCCTAATCTGACATGAGCAGGCTAGCCTGGGCCATCCAGGCTAAAGTTAAAGTTATTCTCCTAATATCTTGATCCTTGATGCACTGCATAAAGGATAATGGGAAAAAAGAAACACAGAGAGTTGTCAAATTATCAAGTTTGGTCTTGCCTGAAGAAGCGTTTTTGAGTCCCCTAGAAATCTTGCAGTCCTACCTTCAAAACTCACTGAAGATCCTGCTAAACATGAAAGAAACACATCATATGGCACTTTTAAGAGAGAAAAAGGCAACCCTTACCAGTTGCCCATTGGCATTTGGGCAAACGAGAAAGACAAGAAGAACAGCAGCAAGAGCCTGAAGTTTCATCTTGGCTTCTCTTCGGTGCTTTTCAAGAGTGAAACCACCAAGGTGAAGTCTGGGTGCCTGATTGGTTGTATTTATAGCATGTACCTGTCCATACATTTCATGCTCCAATGACAATGGGTAATGCCTCTGTTGTCATGGGGATCAATCACTTTTGCAAATAAGGCAAGGTCAACTTCTCACAACCTTTATCTTATGAAATGTAATCAGTGAGTCTAACACCTGGAGCCAACTTTTCATAACTGCAATCTTTTGGAATGTAATCACTGAGCCCAATGCCTGAAGCCAGTTTGAGACTAGTGTCAAGAGAATGATTAGTTCCTCATTTGGGCATTAAACTGGGTGACATTGATTTTTCACAGGTACATGTACTGAGACATCTTCCAGGGAACAAGCAAGGAAAGCAACCATTCTTCTTTAAAGTTCTGTTGAAGGGTATCATACCAAGCTGGAAATAATTTTTCAGTAGATCATTCTCAAACGCTAACTTGTCATAGGAATCTTAGAAGAAATCAATAAGTCAGATTTTACAAATGAGTATTGTGTTTTCTCATTTTCGAAAAAGAGGAATTTCAAAAAGTGGTTCAGTTTCAAGTGTGTGTGAAATGTGAAGGCTTGACCTGCGTCGTATGTTCTGCATCGTCTTCAACCAACAAGGCTCACAGAAACTTCACCATCATGCAAAAAATTCTCATGATGTTAATGACAGCCTTACTTCTCTGCAGTGCTTACTTCAGCCGTTAACATGAGAATTTTTTGCATGATGGTGAAGTTTCTGTGAGCCTTGTTGGTTGAAGCAAATCCATCTTTGAAGAAGCTGTTTGGAGACAGGTTCCAGCTAGCCCCTATCAGTCAGACCTTGTGTCTTGAACTGATTTATGATATCACAGATACTAAGAGCCAGACCCTGCATTTTGAACTGGTTTTTTTTTACATTAAGCTTTGTGCTTACAAATACTATCAGTAAAGTGTTCTTGAATATTCTGCAGGATCAATTCTGCAGCAGCAAGGCACTGCACTTGGAATTTTACTTTAATTAGTCTGATCTTGTATCTTGTACTGATTTATGGCATTGAGCTTTTAACTTACGGATACTATGAGCCGGATCTTTTGTTTTGAACTGATGTTTGGTATTAAGCTTTTAGCTTAGAAATGCTATGAGTAAAACAATCATTTTGGATATTCTGCAAGATCATGAGTTTGTGGCAGTAGGACACTGCATTTGAGATATCATTCCGATTTATGAGTATTAGGATTGCTTGATCCGTCTATGGGTGTTAAGGCTCGTTTTCTGAATGTATTTTGTACTGTACTTTGTAATCTGGTATTTTGCATCTGTTTACCAATTGTATTAAATTTATCTGTTTCTCTCCTTCTTTGGAGGTTTCTAAACAGAGGCTAGATGGCCATCTGACAGCAATGCAGATTCTGTGGACTTAGGCAGATCATGAGAGGGAAGGCAGGGAGGGTTGCATCAGTGCTTAGTTCCTGTGGCCCCTTTCTTACATGCCCAGAGAAAGGCTGATCACCACTTTGGGGGTCCGGAAGCCATTTTTACCCAGGCCAGTTTGGCTGGAGATCCAGGAGGTTTTTTGCCATCTTCTGGGCATGGAACAGGGGGTCGCTGAGGGTGGGGGGAGGTATTTGTGAATTTTCTGCATTGTGGAGGGGGTTGGACTAGATTACCCCGGACGTCCCTTCCAACTCTATAATTCTAATTCATATTAATATAAAATTGTTTTTTGAAGTTTTAGTTAATTTTCACAGTTGTGGTTGTCTTTTGGCAGCTTTATATCCAGGATACTCCTTTGTGGTATTTTCTCCATCATGACCTAGTCAGTCAAATGCCAGAGGCTGCCTTCAGAACATCTGGGTCTGCTTTCTCCCCAGCCTATGGAACCTGAAGGTGAGAAAAGAGAGCTTTGCTGCCCTCTGACTCAGCTCCAGACCGTGCCTTCTCCTGTGCCCCAGACAGGGCCACCAGCCTCGAGAAGGAGCCTGGAGTTCTCCCCGAATTGCAACTGATCTCCAGACCAGTGTTCCTTCTAAGCTGAGTCAGTGTGAACTAGCTCATAGTTTTTTAGCCTCTGGCTCACACATATTTGTCTCAGCTCAGGAAGGATGGCTCCAGAACAAACTAATTTATGCAGCAGCCAAATCACTCGCTCATTTAATGCCAGGAGCTCACAAAGTAGAATTTTTGCTCACAAGACTCCACAGCTTAGAGGGAACATTGCTCCAGACTACAGACATCACCCCTGGAGCAAATGGCCACTTCAGAGAGTGGACTCTGTGGAATTCAATCCCCATGGAGCACCCTCCCCTCCCCCAAACTCCGTCCTCTGCAAGCTCCACCCCAAAGTGTCCAGGTATTTCCCAAGCCAGAGTTGGCAACCTGAGCCCTGGACTATGCCTGCTCCTATGCCCCTGGCCCTGCCAAGCTGTAGGAATCCTGAGGCCAGAACATACATGCTGGCAGCACTCACACTTTTAGCTGTACATTATAAATATACATAGATGTAGAAGAAGAAGAAGAAGAGATTGGATTTATACCCCGCCCTTCACTTGGAGTCTCAGAGCGGCTGACAAACTCCTTTCCCTTCCCCTCCCCACAACAGACACCCTGTGAGGTGGGTGGGGCTGAGAGAACTCTGACACAAACTGCTCTTTTTCAAGGACAGCTGTGCCAGAGCTTGTGACTGACCCAAGGTCACATCAGCAGGTGCAAGTGGAGGAGTGGGGAATCAAACCCGGTTCACCCAGATTAGAGTCCGCACACTTAACCACTACACCAAACTGGCTCTCATGTACTTCTGGAAATGTAATATATGGATAGGAATGCTTCTGAAATTCTCCTCGTCCAAATTTCTCCCCAGTTGCTGGGTTCAGAATAACCTGGTGCTCTTTCTTCTTCCATATGCATCAAAAATCTACTACTGTTAGTGTTTTTTTTAAAAAAAAAAATCCAAACTGCCATGATTTCTCCATTTGCTGTTATTGAAACGCACAAGTGTATTGATATGCAATCATACATATTGCATTAAGGTTCTTTTTTCATGTTTTACTAGCGCACAGGACTGCCGGTTGACACTTCTACTCTAAAAAGCAATCTTGACGTGACCATAGACATTGCACCAAGATTTCTTTTCATTTGTGAGTTTACCAGTGCAGAAGAACACATGTCCGCATCTGTGAGTTTTTTCTGCGTACTCATTTTCCTCACTTGTTAGTTCCTGTTTCTTTGGGGCTCTTTTTTCTGTTCCACACATTTTCAACGCCCTCAAGTTGTCGATTTGATATTACGCCAGTTTATGTCTGGCATAAAAGCCTGCGGTTTAAATTTGCAGGGAGATATGCTGAGTGTAAACTGGTACAGTACTGAACCGACCACTAGAGGGCGCAAAATGTGGGGCCCCCCCCCCCCCCCCGAAGAAACAGGAACTTACAAGTAGGGATGAGCATGAACCAAATTACGAACCACCCGGTTCATAGTTTGCAAACCTTGGTTTGTGCCATCCTGCCCCCCTGGGACTGTCTGTGTGCAAAGGAGATGCTCTACTACTGAGCAGCATCCCCTCCCTTGTATCTTAGAGATTATCTTAGGTCGAATCTGCATTTGTCTTTCCCACCGGTGTCCCAGCCTTCTGACTCCGTCTTCAAAAAAGCTGTCTACATTTGGTGTTGTTTTCACACCTGAGCGGTGGTAGCATACTTTTGCACCTCTGCACTGCTTTAAAAGAATCTCCTCCAAACAACGTTCAAATGAGCATAGAGAAAGACGGTGTCACAGCAACACGAAACTGATTTAAAAATGCAAATGCTGATTCGACCTTATTTAAACTGGAATCTATAAGGCGTAGAACAGAGAGGAGAGCAAACCAATGCAAGAATTATGAAACAACATTGAGAGGGAATCCATCCCTGCCTGGTGTCAGCAAGCTGCCAATATGTTTTTTTATTGTCTATCTATGTATGCGCTTGTCCGCTTTCACTTTCCCATGTATGCCTTTTGGTGCGCTTAATTTGCCTAGTTGCTGGAACATCCGTATCTCTCAAGGCCACAGGTGGTTGCTGGTGGGTAGTAGCTTAGGTGATCTCATGGTACTATCCATGAGAAGTGAATATGTTATGATTACTTAAAAGCGTTGCTTCCCAGGCTCAATGGCGCGCGCGTGGGCCTCAGCTTTTTGAATTAACTATAATCTCTTGGGATCCATGCTTATGCCTCATTCTGAACAGTGATCCTGTTATGCACCTATTGCCTCAAATAAAAGTAAAACCTTTTCTACAAGTGTGTGCTTCATTGATGCGATGGGAGTCTGACACCTGGGACCTTGGATGCAGAGTTACCCACCACTTGTATTCTCTTCAGAACTAGGAGTCATGGAAGCCCAGCACTGAGTGAATTGTTTGCGTTCGAATGTCTCTATGCTGAGTGTAAACTGGTACAGTACTGAACCGACCACTAGAGGGCGCAAAATGTGTGTGGGACACCCCCCCCCCAAAGAAACAGGAACTTACAAGTAGAGATTAGCATGAACCAAATTACGAACCACCTGGTTCATAGTTCACGAACCTTGGTTCGTGCCATCCTGCCCCATCAACCTCCCATGAACCTCACAGGTGGCTTTGGGAGGTTTGTGTGGTTTGTGTCAGCAGAGACATTAGCACCAGCAGCAGGGCTTGCAAAAACCATTTAAAGGGAACCCTTCAAATGGCTTTTGCAATCCGTGCTGCATCATGAACCTCAAACCAGTTTGTTAAATGGAAAGGTTTGTGAAGGTTTGTGGTTTGTGAGACCCCATTAACCATGAAAAAAGCCTTGTAAAGTTCTGGTCAAAATGAAACTTGATGCAATAATATGATCACATCAAAGTTGCTTTTTTTTTCAGAATGTTATCAGCATGTATTAATTAATAGCACAAAGTGGCAGGGAAGTAGAAGCTGTGGCAAAGTGAGAACACTGCAGTTCCAGAAATAATTTTACATCCGTGAACATACTAAGCTGCCTTATACCAATCAGACCATTGGTTCATCAAAGTTTCTACTACCTGTTCTGATTGGCAGAGGCTCCCAAAGATCTCAGGTGGGGGTCTTTCACATCACCGGCAGCCTGACTCTTTTTATAATGGAGATGTGTGGGACTGAACCTGGGACTGTCTGTGTGCAAAGCAGATGCTCTACTACTGAGCAACATCCTCTCCCTTGTATCTTAGAGATTCTCTTAGGTCGAATCTGCATTTGTCTTTCTCACTGGTGTCCCAGCCTTCTGACTCCGTCTTCAAAAAAGCTGTCTACATTTGGTGCCGTTTTCACACCTGAACAGTGCTAGCATACTTTTACACGTCCGCATATGTTTATTGCCCTTTCGTGGTGGCTCCACTGTCATTGCACCTCTGCACTGCTTTAAAAGAATCTTCTCCAAACAACGTTCAAACGAGCATAAAGATGGCGTCACAGTGGCACGAAACTCATTTTAAAATGCAAATGCAGATTCGACCTTAGTTAAACTGGAATCTATGAGGCGTAGAACAGATGGGAGAGCAAACCGAAGCAAGAATTATGAAACAGAATTGGGGGGAGGGGAATCCATCCCTGCCTGGGACCTTGGATGCAGAGTTACCCACCACTTGTATTCTCATGGAAGCCCAGCATTCAGTGAATTGTTTGCATTTGAATATCTCACAAGTCTGACTGTGGGGAGAGCAGAAAAGTGCATGCAGAATTACAGGCTGCTTGCAGAGGGCTGTCCCCTTACTTTAGGGATGCCAGAACCTCCCAGCATAGCAGGAGACCTCCTGGCAATTCCCTTCGATGCACCAGTGGGAGGAATTGGGGGGGAGGAAAGGTATGGCATGGCGGTTTCACACCAGCATGCCTATGTTACTTCTGGTTTAAATTGGAAGCGACATGGGATGCTGTAGATTTGATTCTGATTAATCATCTGACAATTGTTATAAGTATACAGTATCTTATGATTTTATGTGTAAATTGTTATTTTAATATTGTTTTAATTGTATATTAAATGTTGTACACCGCCCTGAGCCCATTGGGGAGGGCAGTATATGAATCTAATAAAATAAAATAAATAAGCCATAGAGATTCTGTAAAATGCTAGAGTGTCCCCATGCCACAGGCTCCCCCTCCCAATTGCTCTTGTGGGGTTGGCACACTGCGGCTTGGCACCCTGCTCCCAGATCTATTTCAGCCACTGCCTCCAATGTAAAGGGAACAAGATTAAGGGGAGAACCCAGTTTTACCATTTTGTGTGGAGATTTACTGTTCGATGTCTCCACGTGGCTTTTGGTCGGTTGTTCATACAAGTCCTCCACTCAAAGGTACATGGCCTACCCAGCATCCCAGGCAATTAATCTTTCACTGACTTCAGACCATGGCGTGACCAACGGAGCCGGTGCGAGAAGTAGGCAATGCATCCACTGCAGGCCATTTCAACAATGCACCCTACCACACTGGTGCAAAGAGAGGTCCAACTGTGAGGGATCTGTGATTGAAACAGAGGCCCTTTTAATGACCCGACTGAGATCCTGGGGGACACGTGCCATCTTCTCCAGTGATCAAGAACACCGAGTCGGCCAACTACATGAGTGTAAAAATGCCCACAAGCAGAGATACAGAAGTAAATGAAATGGACCTACTGTGGCACAAACTGAGTCATGACCCTGCCACATCTCAGTGTCCCATAAACTCATGTGTACCAATCAGAACAGGGCTTCCAGCCTTACAAAAGCTATCCAAAGATAGCATCCTGGATGATCTCTGTGCTCCCTGCTAATCTCTGTGATGGAATAATCTTTTCAGGAACTCCCGTGGTTTAAGAGATTGCCTTCTTTGGACCTGTCACTCGTTTCTTCTCCATTTATGTAATCTGATAATGGGCCTTTAATCCTACTTCCAGGGAATGTACTCTTTTCTATAAACAAAGGAAAAAAAATTGCCCTTCTAGCTAATGGAGGTTAAAAAACAGATTAGATTCTGAATGTTAAAACATGTTTGTCAGGGAATGACGTGGAAATATTATCTTTTTTTTTGTCGGTATTAGAAGGTGACGTGCCAAGGACAGACTCCATGTTACTATTTACCTGGCGGCTTATGGGGAGGTGTTTCCTGCCTGGGAGAACTTCCCATGTTCCTTTACTTAAGCCTTTATATCTTGTCCCCTAACCGGAAAATAATTTCCCAGGTCACCTAATGGCACGGCAAGACAATTAAAACTCTATAAAATACAATTCCAGCTGGAAATAAAACACAGATGAGGAGAAGAATGAAAAAGATTGAAACATACCAAAGCCACTGCTTATCAAATGAGTAATTTAAGCAGTCGCACTAGAAGTCCAAAATTAAACTGAGGTTATCAATAATCAGGACCAAGTGGTTAAGATGCTGAACGGAGTGAGCTCCCCAGCTCCTGCCAACCTAGCCGTTCTAAAGCAAGAAATTGCTAGTAGGTACCAGTTTAGGTGGGAAGTTTAGTGGGTATCAGTTTAGTGGGAAGGTAACAGCATTCCATGCACCTCGGCGTCTAGTCATGCCAGCCACATGACCATGGAAACGTCTTTGGACAGCGCTGGCTCTTTGGCTTGGAAACTAAGATGAGCACCGCAACCCTAGAGTCGGATTTGACTGGCTTTCGAGCAAGGGAAACCTTTACTATTACAGAGAAACTTCAGTTAAAAGCCTGAATGGGGAAAAAAATGTTTTTTTTCACATAATGCTGGAAAGAAAACAGATCAGGCACCAAATGAGCCTCTTGACATAACATTCTGCACCAATCTGAACTTTCTGTAATGTATTTTAGGGCAGGCCTGACCTAGATACCCCAGGCTAGCCCAATCTCTTCACATCTCGGAAGCTAAGCAAGGTCAGTCATGGCTAGTATTTGGATGGGAGACCTCCAAGGAATACCAGGGTTGTGAATCGGAGGCATGCAATAGCAAACCACATTTGAATGTCTCTTGCCTTGAACACCCTATGGGGTCACCATAAGTCAGCCAGGACTGATGCCACAAGCACACTCAAACATACACATTTTAAGGCAGTGAAGCATATTACAGAAATCTATCCTGAATGATCAAAGGGAAGGCAGCATGGGATGCCTGACCTTGACAGATCTCAGAAGCTAAGCATGGTCAGTAGGACTTGGATAGGAGACCACCAAGGAAGATGCTGCAGAGGAAGGCAACAGCAAACTACCTTGGCTTCTCGCTCATCTCAAAAAACCCCTTGCTAGGGCTGTATTCAGGTGTGACTTGACAACACTAATGTACATACCCTGAATGCTCTCAGGAAATGGGAAACCATGGCCAAATCCTGCCATTCAAATGATGGGTTGAGCCAACCGAAACTGTTTAATGCTGCGGTCACACACACTAAATAATCCACTTTCAGTCCAATTTCAGTGCACTTTCAAACTGGATTTTGCCAGTGCACACAGTAAAATCCAGTTGGAAAGTGCACTTTATTTTAAATATATATTTTTATTCGTTTTAAATAATCATTTACAACAATAAACATCAGTAGCATTGAACAAGCAACAATAAGCAACAACAGGAGGATCAAGTTGAGTTATAAGCTAATCATTCAACAGTAGAAACCATTCTAACACTCTCGAACCTTCATCAACCAATAAATAAGGGTAAGGAGTGCTGGTAACTGTACTACCTTTGTCATTTAGGAGAACATGAGGACTAGATTAGAGCTAGATCTCAGATATAAAAGAATTATGTGTGTGTTTCATTGTATATAAAAAAGAGAGCTAAAATAGCTAGAAGAAAAGCCAAGAAGAGTAAGCTGTTAGTAGGAAGAAGTTCTGCCTCTGTCATATACTGCAGCCACGGAAACCACGTGCACACAAGTTTTGAGTAGGTCGTGGTAATACCAGATCGTTGTCTGTGAAGTGAATCAGAAATTTTACACATAATAAACTGGTCCCAGACTTTGTTTCTCCAGATGGTCAGCGTCGGGGGACAGACAGACTTCCAAGTGGTAGCTATAGCCACACAGGCTGCTGCCAGCAAAATCAAGGTAAAGTGGATTTAAAGTGGATTATTTAGTGCGTGTGACCGAGCCTAAAAGTGCTATGTGCCTCAGAGGAGATCTACAACTCCACCTGAGGAATTGGATCTTACCAGTTTGGAAGCCAGATTGGTGCAAAGGTTAAGAGTAGTGGACTCTAATCTGGGAGAACCAGGTTTGATTCCTGTTAAATACGAGACTCGAGGCAGCAGGTGAACAGTGATAATAGCTTTATTGAACATGAAGTCAGAAGAACCAGAACGAGACAAAACAATGGAGCAACAGGCTCCTTTTTAAACTGTCCGGGCTTGGCAAGCCACGCCCACAAGTCAGATAAGGTCCAATCAAATACATCACAAAAAGACCAATCACTTTGCTTCCCTCCAGAACTTCCTTTGTTCTGATAGGTCGGTTTACAATACCTTTCTAGACTCAAGCTCAATACATCATTACATTCAGTTTCATACATAACAATTCCCCATTCCTACACATGCAGCCAGCTGGGTGACCTTGGGCCAGTCACATTTCTCTCAGAGCTGTTCTCTCAAGAGTAGTTGTCTCAGAGCACTCTCAGACCTACCTCACAGTGTGTCTTCTTCTTCTTCTTCGTCCTCCCCCTCCTCCTCCCAAGCTTCATCTTCAGAGGATGTGAAACCCCCACCCCAATCAGGACACATCAAATCTGGAATGACTATTGATCAACAGTACGTCTTTTGTAGAAAGATTAAGTTTCAGTTAATTGGTCATAATCTAGAACATTCAGGCAGAATATCCACTGTCCCAAGTGATCTAGATGAAAAAGAGAACCAGAACTCTAAAACTCCAGACAGCCTCTCCCCGTGGATCTATGTAGATCTTAAATGGCATCGTAGACACTTTGACCCCCATGGATACTCCATAGCTAACCTGCTATGGATTGGAGCAGCAGTTCCACAGCATCAGCCTCTGGAAACAGTCTACCAGACTGAGGCAGAATGACTGCAGCTCACCTGCCAATTCCCATATGAGCCAACCAGTTAGGGAAGATAATATTATTGATGGCATGAAAAACCATTGAGAGATCCAGGTGAATTAAACAGGGTCTCACAACCCTTGAAGCATTCACAAGGGTCCTCCACCCACTATGTTTGCATGTTTGCCACAATGAGGCAAAGTGTTTTAGGTCAGAAACATGGCATCGGGAAAGAAGGTTGAAACCTACTCCTCTTTCTCCACAGTGGCAACAGGAAAAAACAAACACCCATAATTGTTTTAAACAAATATCCTGGGAATTCTGTTCATAAAACTTCCAGCATCTTGTCTTGTTGGTCCCAAGCTGTTTACTTCATGAAGTCCAAGTTATTTTATGATCATCTCCCCGTTGCTCAGCAGTTTCGATCTTGCCAAGTCCGAGGGAGACTAACACAGCCCAAAGGTATCCTTTACTTTACAGCTCCCTAGACTTCCTAGGTTGTTTCTGGACTGAAAGTGGATTATTTAGGGTGTGTGATCGCAGCCTTATAGTGGCAAAAGTGAGGCCTGTTCCTGAGCAGTCAGTCATCTACACCTTCCTTCTTTCCTTCCTTCCTGCCTGCCTGCCTTGGTGTCTATGATACACAGATTAACAATCATATAGCATTTCTACACATGATTTATGGTTTTATTTTACACTGTACTGATTAAATTGTTGTCAACCACCCTGAGCCCTGCACAAGTGGGGAAGGGCAGTCAAAAATCTAATCTAATAAATAAGTACATCTAATAATGATTTTTGCAACCATCTTTCAGCTCTCGATCGCAAGAATCTCAGTTCCAAAGCCAGTGTGTGTAAATGGTTAGTGCCTTGAATGACTGCCAGAGAATCATCTCAGGTTCAACACCTCCCCCCTCCCCCCGAATTTCCCTGATCTCTATGGTTTTTTCCATAGAGACTGGGGAAAATCCTAGAGTGGTGCACAACACAATGACATCACTTCTGGGTTCCCAGACAGAAGTGACATCAAGACATTACTCAGTGTCATTTTCACCATTCCCCACCCCTCTCCAAATGCTTCTACATGCAGCTGTGCTGGCAATTCTATTATAGCGTTGCAAGCCTCCGGGAGGGCCCTGAACTTTCCCCAGAATTACAACTGATATCCAAATGACAAACATCAGTTCCCCTTGAGAAAATGCTTGCTTTGGTGGTTTCTATGGTATTATGCTTCCTCCCCTCCCCAAACGCTGCCCTCAACAAGGATCTCCAGGAATTTCCCTGCTCAGATTTGGCAACTCTATCCTACTTGAACACAGGGTAGTATATATGTTTGCCCTGTAGGAGTGCTTCTTTTCTTTCAACTGCATTCCACTGGGAACCAGCCTATGTAGGTGCTGTCCCTACAACTCCTTGTTGTAAGGAAGTGGGGAATGCACAAAATTATACTTATGTGTATGCATACAATCTGGAATGGGTCGAGACAGCTGTGCCAGAGCTTGTGACTGACCCAAGGTTACATCAGCAGGTGCAAGTGGAGGAGTGGGGAATCAAACCCAGTTCTCCCAGATCAGAGTCCGCACACTTAACCACTACACCAAACTGGGGTAGTATATATGTTGAACACGGGGTAGTATATATGTTGCCCTGTTGGAGTGCTTCTTTTCTTTCAACTGCATTCCACTGGGAACCAGCCTATGTAGGTGCTGTCCCTACAACTGTGCTGTGCTGTGGGGAATGTTGCTGCTTTCAGAAGGAATTAAGGCTGTGTTCAGACTGGCAGTTTGAAGCGGGAGGGAGTCGTGGCAAAAAAGACCCAGAACAAACTGTTCCGGGTTTTCCGTTCACACTGCACCGACTGATACCAGGGACGAGGCACAAGGGAGCATACCAGGGACGAGGCGCAAGGGAGCATTCACACTGTTGGCCCGCCCCGGCGGAGGCACTGCTGTAAAGCACGGCTTTCTTTTTACTGATGGGTCTTTGACCGTAATAAACTGAACTGAACTGAACTGAACTGTGGGGAATGCACAAAATGATACTTATGTGTGTGTGCATACAATCTGGAATGGGTCGGAATAATTCTTTTTGCTCCTTTGGTCAACCTCACACTGGATGGAAACCCATGGGAGGCTGGAAGGGAGGAACCTCCTTATTAGCTAGATCTACATCCCAGTTGTGCCTAAAACCAATGATGGATAAGTAAAGTCTTTATGCCTGGGCAGCAACAGAGGGAAGGTTGGTCAGTCAGGCACATTTGTTACTGGCCCAGGCCCAGCAGCCCTGGCTGCAAGAAAAAAAAATCAGGAAAAGAAGGTTGCTGCTTTTGGAAGGAATTAAGGCTGTGTTCAGACTGGCAGTTTGAAGTGGGAGGGAGTCGTGGCAAAAAAAACCCAGAACAAACTGTTCCAGGTTTTCCTGGTCACACTGCACCGACTGATACCAGGGATGAGGCGCAAGGGAGCATGCCAGGGATGAGGCGCAAGGGAGCATACCAGGGATGAGGCACAAGGGAGCATTCACATTGTTGGCCCGCCCCGGCAGAGGCACTGCTGTAAAGTGTGGCTTTCTTTTTGGTAATCTGGAGCTATGCGCTTATGCGCATAAGTGCTTAAGGGCACAAGAAAAACACGGCTTTTGGTATTCACACTTTGTTGGTGTGGGATGGACGCGGGATAATCGCTCTTTCCAGGGTTTGATACCACTTTCACCAGGTATATTTTAATCTCGGGAGCGAAGTGTTACAAGATGGGTTGAGTACAGCTGGGGAACGCCGGACAGATGTGCCTGTGTGAACAGCCCCTTTAATCCAGTTGTGGAACGTTTCTGAAACGTGCCTATATCAGGGCAAACTGCCAGTCTGAACTCGGCCTAAGTGTGGCAAAGCAGGTGCTCTGTTATTTCAAAGAATTCCAGGGCTTGGGAAACAGTTCAAGGAGTGACAGCGTGCCAGCTAAAATGCCCAGGCAAGGTGCTACTGGAGAATAGTCCTCTGTGGCCAGTAACCACAGAGAAAGGCCGAAGAGGAATGTGATGTCTTAAGTGAGGCATCTTTTCCACAGTGGAGAAAGCCAGCAAGCCACAACCACCTGTGAGACTGAGCCCTAGGAAGCTGCTTAAGCTCTGCTAGAAAGGATTTGGGATCTGGAGGAGCCAAAAGCACAACCAGTTCGCCGCGCCGCGCGCTTCTTCATTGCGTGCAGGCGTGTGTTGTGATCGGCACCTCTCCCTTGCCATGGAACCTCCACAGTACCTCCACAGAACCTCCACAGTAGGTCTGATCGCTTTACTGCATGTTAGTTTGCCCCGGGGCAAACAGCCACACTTCTCTTCTGCAGTTTCCTGCCCGTGTGGCAGGGGCCGTTGTGAGGCATCTTTTCCACAGTGGAGAAAGCCAGCAAGCCACAACCACCTGTGAAACTGAGCCCTAGGAAGCTGCTTAAGCTCTGCTAGAAAGGATTTGGGATCTGGAGGAGCCAAAAGCACAACCCAGAGGAAGGCAATGAAGATGGTGAGGGGTCTGGAGACCAAGTTGTTAGGAGATGTGATTAAAACTGTATTTTTATCTGTATTGTGCTGATGCTTGAATGTATGCAATGTATCTGTATTTGTGTATGGGTTTGGAATGCTGTGTGATTTGCTTGCTTTGGTTTGCCTGCACCTGGAAGCTGCTGTGCCAATGTGCTGCCTGCACCAGTATGCTAATGAAGGCACACACCCATCCTGCCTTGGGAAAGAGAAGGCATTCTCCATTATGCTCAGCCACAAGGACTCTCACAAACAACAAGTATGCCCCAAATGGTTCCTATAGAAGCATAGGGTAGAATTTGAATATTGCCCCACTCCCTCTAGATAGGTACGTCACATCCCAATGGCCAATAGACATAGGGACTGGGACGGACTAAGGACAGGAGGTTGGCACTGAGGCCAACCCCTAAACTAGGTGATAAAAGGCTAGGAGCATCCTTTGTTCATCGCTAGCCACCTTTACCCCACCTTTTGTAACTAAAGCTCTGCCAGCTAGCAAGCTAGCTAGCTAGCCATCCTCTCCCCCCCCCACCTAGGCAACTGAAGCTCTGCTAAAGGTAATTCTCACGTGCTTTCTTGGACGGTCGCCAAGAAGCCCACACATGTTTGGCTGGTCCACTCGTGTGCAGTAGAATCTCTCTAGATAGATCTTTCGTTCCCGCATCCCTCATTGAGAAGATCAAACTCTCTTCTGGATCAGATAAGTATATTCGTCAACCTTTTGTGTGTTACCACCCAGTCAGTCAACATTTATTATTTTCTATACTGATTGCTTTCCATTTCATATTGTACCTAAAGGAACTTGTGAGTGTGTGTGAACGAATCTGTTTTTGTATGCGTGAATTCCAATACTATTCAGTAAAGACAACATTTATTCTTTAAACATCCAGCTGTGTTGTCTCTTTATGGGGAATAAGGAGTCTCTGTTCTGATTTTTTATCTCTGTATACACTGGTGTCCAAGAACCCCTAAGAATTAATCTTCCTTAAGAGGATTTATTCTAACAAAGTCCTATGAGGAAAGGTTGAAGGAGGAGATGACTGAGAGGTGATATGATCACCATCTTCAAGTACTTGAAGGGCTGTCATATAGAGGATAGTGCAGAGTCGTTTTCTGTTGTCCCAGAAGGTCAGGCCAGAACCAATGGGTTGAAATTCAATCAAAAGAGTTTTTGGCTAAACATTAGGAAGATCTTCCTGACAAAGTGGTTCCTCAGTGGAACAGGCTTCCTTGGGAGGTGGTGGACTCTCCTTCTTTGGAGGTTTTTCCCAGGGAAATGCTGATTGCCACTTTGAGGTCAGGAAGCAATTTTTCTCCAGGCCAGTTTGGCTGGGGATCCTGGAGATCCCCCCCCCTTCTGGGCTTGGAACTGGGTTCACTGGGGGTGGGTGGGGGAAGGTATTTATGAATTTCCTGCATTGTGCGAGGGCTTGGAATAGATGACCCTGGAGGTCCCTTTCAACTCTATGATTCTATTATTCTAACCCTGTTCTTATTCCTTTATTCCTGTGTAAGGGGGAGAAATAAGACATCTATCATTCTAGGGCCTCAAAAAGGAAGGGGGAAACGTTCAGTGTGAAAAGTGGAGGCAGACTGTGGATCAATTTGTCTGGGCAGTGAAAAGAAAGAAGGGAGTTGAAAGTGGAAAAGGAGGTCAGGTAGCCCTTTGCTTGCAGGGGATTATGGAAACATTGCGAAGGAAGCAAGCAGTGATGTACCCAGAGAATCTGAAAATGAATCAGGTTTGGTGGTGCAAGCCACAGGGTAACAGCATCCAGTAAGAAAAATGAGATTTCATCTGATTTCTAATTCTGCTTCTGTGCTTGACCAGGAAACTGTGAGGGGTAGCAGCAGGCCCCATAAACATTCTTATATCCAAAAGACCAGGCGTGAGAATCAGGAGATGGTATCATTTTATGAAGAAGCTTAAAGATAGATGGAAGCACCAGAATTACCAAATAAACAAGTACATAGAGTGTCCTTGAAATATCACCTTTTTTGATATTGACAAAAAAGGTGGTGTACTTCAGGAGAGACCTGTCAACATGTCACTTCGTTCAAAATATAATCCAGTTTATGATGTTCATGACACCTTGGATAAGTGGCTTGTTTGCATTTGACAACAAGGGATCACGTCTTCGTAAGGACCAGGAAGAGGAATTAACGTCCTGTTATCATAAGAATGTAAGAGCCCTGCTGGATCAGATAGTGGTCCATCTGGTCCATCACCCTGTCTCACACAGTGGACAACCATTTCCCGTGGAGGGCCAACAACAGGGCATAGAGGCTGAGACCTTCCCCTCTTGGCTTTGGGATCCGGAGGATTAGTCCTTCTGAATGTGAGGGTTACCCTCAGTCACCACAGCTAGTAGCCTCTGAAAGACATATCCTCCATGAATCTATCCAATCCCCTTTTCAAGCTGTTTATTCCTGTGGCCATCATGACATCCTCTGGCACTGAATTCCACATTTTAATCACTCTCTGTGTAAAGAAGTATTTTATTTTGTCTATCCTGAATCTACTACCCATCAGCTTCATTTGATGCCCTAGAGTTCTAGTTTTTTGCAGGAGGAAGAAATAGAAAAAGTTCTCTTTGTCAACACTCTCCACCCCATGCATAATTTTATAAATCTCTATCATGTCCCCACTCTTGTCTAAATGGAAAACTCCCAGACTCTTCAGCCTTTCCTCATAGGGAAGGCGCTCGAACCACCTAAACATCTTGGTTGCCCTCTTCTGTTGTTGTTTGTTGTTCAGTCGCACAGTCGAGTCCGACTCTTCGCGACCCCATGGACCAGATCACACCAGGCCTTCCTGTCTTCCTGTCTTCCGCCGTCCTCTGAAGTTTGCTCAATTTCATGTTCGTTGCATCTATGACAACTTACATAGTAGCAACCCTTGTAGGTGCTTTCTAAAATTTAGGAGGCCTGGCCCATATGTAAGTAGATTATGTAGTGGTTTATATTTTCTGTTGTGTAAATTATATTATTCATTCTTAGGAGACATTATCTTTTACAGAAAACCTGAATGATTGTTTACCTGTTAAGAATCTGCTAAGAGACTTACAGTATTGGGTAAGATTGCATGAGACTGTATAAATAAGTGTTCAATGTTGATTAAAAAAATGGATATGAAAAGGTTGTGAAATATTATGTGGTTTATATGTTTGTATTGTATTTTATTAGTATGATGTATTCTATTTTTATAGCTTGTAGCTCCTGAGGAAGGACCTGAAGTCCAAAACACTAATTTATACCTAGGAAAAGTGTTGGACATCTGACTTCATTGTGGACATCTATTCCAGACTTGATTGTTATGAGAGATTGCTATTCTGGACTTTGTTCTTTCCCTTTGGGATATTATGAATTTGTGTATTGTCCTATGATGGATTACATGCATTGAATTACTTATTGTATTGAAGTGTCTTTTCTATTGCTCTTGGGTGGGTTGGTCAGTGCACAGTTGTTATTTATTGGTTTTTCTTGGTCATTGTTTACTGTGGACTGTATTGTTGTTTTTGTCTTCATCAGTTCAGAGCAATGACTGCAGAAGGGGGAAAAAGAGCCTCTACTGAGGCATACGTTCCTGGAAAGTTTGTTCTATCGTAGGGAAAAACAGAGCTCCAGGAAACTGTTAAAAGAGGCAGGTATGTTTGTGTGCCCTTTTGCTGGAGACTGGTATGCGAAGAGCTTTCAAAAGACCATGTTTAGTACTTGGAGGAAGTGGCTTACGGACGGATGTTAGATAACAAGTGGATGGTGGGGTTTTGTTTTTTTTAATCAAAGAGAATGTGAGGCTGGTGTCCCGAAAGGAACCCTGTTTCCTTGGACTGCTCCTCCCTTCCTTTCCCCCACACCGCTGTCTCCAGCTTTCCCATTGGTACTCTGGTGACTGGAAGCCCCACCCATCTTCTCTGCCTCTTCCCCACCCACACCTGCCCAGCTGGACTCCCCTCCCCTCTCGCCTTCTGTGCCTGGGTGGGGCGGTGCATCTGTCGCCAGCCCCTGTCCCTTCAGCGGCCTTGCTCTTCTTCACTCTCAACAGGATTCACTTCCACATGGGTGTCTGGGACGGCTGGGGACAGCATTTCACCAGCCTCCTGACACAGCACATCTGTCCACAAGCCCCTGCCATCCTGCGCTTTGCCTCTAGTTCGGTGTAGAGAGAGCCAGTTCGGTGCAGTGGTTAAGATTAGAATTTCAACACTAAGGGAGGAGCGTTCCTGAGGAGGTTCTTTTGTATATGGATACATCTGACAGTAGCACTACAGCTAAGATAAGAATTTCAACAGCCAAGCCACATACAAAAGAACCTCCTCAGGAAACAGGAAACCTCCTCAAAAACAATCCATATACAAAAGAACCTCCTCAGGAAACAATCCATACACATTATGGATACATATCCTCCATTACCATGTTCATAGCCTGGGGAACTTCTACAAGATAATGACTCAGCCCTACCCCACCTTCTGGAGTAGATATAAATTACCTGCCTACCATTTTCTTCTCACCTTGACACAGAGATTACTCAATCTTTCTGTGTTATACCTCTGAGGATGCCAGTCACAGTTACTGGTGAAACATCGGGTTCTACAATGCCAAGACCATAGCCACACAACCCGGAAATCTACAGCAACTAATGAACTCTGGCCGTGAAAGCCTTCAACAAAATATCAATGTATTGTTGCAATGATAGTTTAAGCAGGTTCTCTGAATTCCCAGCTTTCATTTTAAACAAGTGAGTAATGTCTTCCCTTTTCTCTTTTATCTCAGTGATGGATGGGGACAGAGACTTACTTTTAATGAAAGCCAGGAATTCCGAGAACTTAAACTATCATTACGCGACCACATTTATATATAAATACTTCATGGCCAATTTTAAAAAAATAAGAAGAAGGATGCTGTGACATCACTGATATTGATGGCACTTTCCCTTGAAAATCCTCATTGTTTAAAGCACGTGTAGAAGAAAACAAAGTGAGGCTGCGGTCACACGTAACAGAAGCCACACAAGTGAGACGGAAGACAGCCGGAGTTTCCGGGCGCGATCTCACCAGCACATCTGGGAAGCGTAGCACTCCTGTGGCTCAACCGAGGCTTCCAGCCGAAACTGCGTGGCAAAAAACTAGTACCTTGGAGGGTACCTCCACGGTACCTCCACAGGAGGTCTGATCACGTAACTGCGCAGTAGTTTGCCCCAGGGCAAACAGCCACGCTTCTCCTCTGCAGTTTCCTGCCCGTGTGACCGGGGCCTGACTCCACAACTGTAAAAATGCACGGGGGGGAGACATGTGGAAGAAGCCTAACCCAAACCAATTCCAGTGCTTGTAGATCAACTGTCAAGAAAATCAAGAGTAAGCCAAGCGAGTGGAAAAGATCTTAGCCTATTTACTGCTTGGGTTCCGTTCACTCGGAGAAGTTGCTGCGCTAAAGACATGGATGATAGGTGGATTTTCAGTGTGCGATCACACCGCAACATCTGGGAAGCGTAGTTCACCCGTGGCTAACCCGTGGCTTCCTGCCGAAGATGCGGAGCAAAAAACTACCGCATACAATGTACTAGTTTCTGGAAAACACGGGGCAAGGGCTGGCGTCTGATCGCATTTCCGCTCGAATCCCGTGGCATCCGGTGCCCGTCCATGTTCCGTCGCAAACCGGATGGTTTTTTTTAAAAGTCTCCACAGGATGTGCTTGCTCAATCATGCGCATGTGCAAACGTCGCTGAGAAAAAAAATTCCCATTTGCCACGGAAGCGGCACCTAGCGATTGCCAGTGTGATCGTGCCGCGCCACTTCTTTGCCGCGCTTCAGGATAGCTGTGTGATCAGCACCTAACGGCATACCACGGGAACTCCACGGGACGTGTGATCAGGGTGCCATGCTTTACTTTGCTCCAGGGCAAACAGCCATGCCTCACCCCCGCGTTATCTGGCCCGTGTGACCGGGGCCTTGGTCAGCCTTTTCAAACTACTCTTTACCTATTATTCTAGTTTAAGTACCTCATCACACTCGCAGGCATACTAACTAAATAGGTATCACTTTATTACTCTGGTTTCTCTTCAGATCGCATAAATCTTTCGCCTTTTACTAAGGATTTCTGTGGAGACTTTATTATGAAAAAGCCACCATGGAAAATCTTGTCCTGACAGAGTTGGGCTGGTCAGCCAATTGGAATATTAACCTCACCTACTATGAGAGACACCAGCTGTTACTTCTTTTAAACCAACAATTTCCCAGTTATTAAAATAAGCTCACTTTTTTAAAAAACTGAAATGTTAAAATTGAAAGCAGAAACATTATTTGATTGGAGTAATCATTGCTGTAGGTGTTCCACACCAGACCACTGAGGACAGCCTAAGGAACACTTGATACATTTTGTATTCAGGTGAATATCCCTGAACAGAAAATACATGCACCAGAAACCGAGTCCACGTGTGCATAGCTTCAATGAGACTGTTAAAATCTGCTTATCAATTACTGGTGGAGAAGGGGATGGAGGGAGAGTGTTTTTCCATTTACTATATCTGCAGTGTGTCCATTGTTTACAATCTAGATGAAGATATCAGGAATATGGGAAGTATGCCAAGCCTCCTCAAATATTTAAATCATGTATGTTCAGCTCTAACTTTTAACCAAGTCAGAAAGACCAATGTGTTTGAAACAAGGTGAACCTCCCTTTAGTAGGGACAAATGTGATGTTGTCAGAACACTTAAAAGACACTATTTTGTTACATGGCTTAAAATATATATATCTTTAATTATTGCAAAGCTCACTGGGTGTTTTCTATTTTAGTAAAGGGACCAGAAATCAACAACAAATTACCATAGTTTCTGTTAGAAGAAAGTGAAATCTCATATTTGGAATAGAATTGGTAAGATATTCGTGAGGGGAAAGCATAGCAGCAGACATTGTGGTTTCTTCTTCAGCATATCAAGTCAGTGAATCTATAAAAAGTAAAAAAAAAAGATAATGGCATTTGGTGTCTATCCACCTGTTATGTTTTTATAACTCTGTTTCTTCAAGGAACTGAGAATAGCTTACGTGGTTATCTCTGCCATTTTATTCTCACTTAAAATAGCATGCATGGACCCTTTCTGCACCTGTTTTTTGCCTCAGTTTCTGACCACATCCTATTCTCCCATTCTGCATTCCCTCCTGCTTCCACTTCCACTTTGTGTTGGGGCTTTCTCTTGTTTCTGCATTTGTTTTACAGGAATCTGCATTCAGACCACTTCCAGCGCACTGTTGCCCCGCAGTTACCAAAACTCCTATTGCTGCGATTTTTTGTTCTCATCTGCTTTCAAATCGCTAATCCTTTCTAAAGTAGAATTGTTTCTACGGGTATTTACATGCTGCCCACTGCCCTCCCCCCATTTCTGCCTCTCGCTCTTTAGGTTGATGCTCCCTCCCTGTTCTGTTTTCTTTCCCTCCTCCAAAGACAAAAGAGGATGTGTCATCCCGCTCAGCCAAACTTAAAAAAACCCACAACAGTGCAGAGGGAATGCGTGTGACTGTGAAGTCAACCCTTAAGTTTAAGGCTTGACTCCTTGGATTCTCCAGAGCAAGCTGTCATTATAGAAAAAGCCATGGTTATCTCCTCCGAATTTTTATTCTCACCACAATCATGTGTGGTAGGTCTCATAGAAGACCACCCAACTGTATGACTTCCCATCTTCATTCTGAAGTTGGTACAGTTCCCCCAGGGCTCTACTACATGATTCTTCTGAAAAAGTACAACCCCTCTGCTAAAAAACCAACAAAAACTGTGTCCTGTACTCACTTTAGTGTGTGTCTCAGGTGTGAAGGTTTACGATCCCTGAAAAAAACAAACACAAAAGGCATACAACTAGGATTGCCAAGTCTAACTTAACTTATAGTGGGGGAATCCTAGGCCCCATCCTGGAAATCTTCTGTGTGCGCGCAAAGCACGCACGTGGCGATGACATCACCCAGAAGTGACGTCATTGCGTCGGGCACATTGGGGGCAGGACCACTATGATTCAAGGGAAAACCATACAGTTTTCCCTCCAGGTGACGTCATCACGCCAGACACATCTGCACAATCCCGGCATTTTGCGGATGGGGTTCCCCCCAGCAGTCCAATCCAGGCCGGTGGGTAATGGGACCATCGAGCGGGGGTTCCCCCCCCCCGGGGGACCTGGCAAGCCTACATACAACTGGTTCTAAGTATGTGCAAATCAACATGAAGATTGATAATGCTGAACTCACAGAAGAAAGCTCATCATATAGCTGTTCAAAGGAGGGGGGAGCCATTAATTCACACTTTCAATGTATAATACTTTGAAAGTTTAGAAAAGAAGGCCCCATGAAATGTGTAGGGTGATAATAATCAATAAGTGAAATTGCTGTATTTAAAGTGCACATGGGAGGCTGGGTATCTAACCACACGACACTCTGTTTATGGGATCATCCTTTGCTCACTCCAGGTCCTGTCAAACAGGCATGCTCTGGGAGCTCAGCTTAATTCCAGGACTTGTGGGAGTCCAATTTGGATTGGCAATACAGCACACAGGAAGAGGGACCCAAAGCATCCCACCACCACAAGTGCCATTTCCCCAACTTCAAACAGCACTATTTTTTCCCCATTGGGGAAGAAGAAGAAGAGGAGGAGGTTTTTATACCCCACTTTTTTCTACCTTAAGGAGTCTCAAAGCAGCTTACAATCACCTTCCCTTCTTCTCCCCACAACAGGCACCGTGTGGTGGGGCTGAGAGAGCACTGAGAGAACTGTGACTGGCCTAGGGTTACCAGGTCTCCTTGTTCCTCCTGCGGGGGGGGGGGATTTGGGGTGTTCCAGGGGTGGTCAGGAATGTCGTGTGACATCCCCGACATGATAATGTCACTTGGAAGTGACATCATTGCATTGGAGATGTCTCGTGGGCAGTGTTCCCTCTAAGCTGAGTTAGTATGAGCTAGCTCACACATTTTTAGCCTCCAGCTGACAGATTTTTGTCTTAGCTCAGGAAGGATGGCTCCAGAGCAAACTGATTTATGCAGTAGCCAAACTGCTCACTCACAACTTTAAAGCCAGTAGCTCACAAAGTAGAATTTTTGCTCACAGGACTCCACAGCTTAGAGGGAACATTGCTCATGGGGAACACTCTGGTATTTGGGTGAAACTCTACAGTTTTTTCCTTAAAAACCATAGAATTTGCCCAAATACCAGAGCATCCCCACGTGATGTCCCCGATGCGATGATGTCACTTCTGGGAAGTCACCAGGGATGTTGTGCAGTGATGTTTCTTTTTAGGGGAGGGGATTCCCCCACCTGCCAGCTGGTTAATGGTAAAGGGAAGCCCCCGAAACCAGGGGATTCCCCACCTGGACATGGAGGTTGGCAATCCTAGACTGGCCCAAGGTCACCCAGCTGGCTTCACATAGAGGAGGAGTAGGGAATCAAACCTGACCCACCGCTCTTAACCACAACACCATTCTGACTCTTGCATACATTCAGCTCATGAGTACACGATCTTTACATGTATGTCAACATGATACAAAAGATGAAAGCTGAGCTGAAAAAGCCTCTGTAAAATCTCAGGCCGTGAAGCTACCCTCCCTTGTCCCCTGTTGCTTTGGAGTGGGAATGAAGCTGGGAGAAGATCACCATTACGGAGAGGGTGATCTCGAGGTTGGGGAGTTAAAGGTCACTCCCTTGCCATGGACAGATCATTAGCAGAGTTTAGAGTTTAGACTTACTGCTTCCACCTTTCTCCGCAGGAAGTTATTAGCCTAAGATGGTCTTCCCCAGGAACCCGATGAGTCCTACTGGTTTCCTATTGGCGACTGGGGATTTTCCTGCCTTGGCTGCTGACGAAGCTGTTGAGGCCCTGGCCGGTCTCTGGAATAGGGAAATGACCTGGGCTGTTGACACAATTGCCCATAAGCACCCTCTCCCCCTGGACAGAGCCAAGCAGTCCCCTGATGGTGATGAAATGGGAGGGACAACACTAGAGCGCCGCTGGCAGAAAAGTCGGAAACTGAACAAGCATGGCATGGAGCCCATAGTGGAGCCTATTCCATGGTGGCAGCAAAAAGGAAATATTTCTCCTCCACCATTGTGTCTGCACGTAATAGTGCAGCTGAGCTGTTTTGTGTGGTCCACAGACTTTTACATCATATCCCAGGGAACTGGATTCTGACCACATGACAGCCCACGATCATCAATTCACTACTTACTTGGCAGACCAAATCACCCAGATCTGCTCTAGGTTAGATGCCGCTGTGGGTGCATGTTCGGATTATGTACGTTTGGCTCTTGTTTGACTGATTTATATGGGTACCTTTCAGCTTGGGAGCCCATGGACGTGGACAAGATCCTTGGAGAGGTGAGACCTACCACCTGTGTTCTTGACCCTTGTCCTTCCTGGCTAATAAAAGCTGTCCGGGGGCAGGGGGGCTGGCTGAGTGGGTAAGGGGAATGGGAAATGTTTCCTTGAGGGCAGGGGGGGAGGATAATCTGCCCTAAGCCTTATTGTGGCTGCAATCAAACACACAAAATAATCCACTTTCAATCCACTTTCAGTGCACTTCCCAACTGGATTTTACTGTGTGAACTGGCAAAATCCAGTTGGAAAGTACATTGAAAGTGGATAGAAAGTGGAGTGTTGAGTCTGTGTGATCGCAGCCTAGGTTGGAGAATTTCCAGCCAGTCCCCAACCTTCCATTCTTGAGCAAGGTGCTTGAGCGGGTCTTTGCTTCACAGCTTCAGGGGCTCTGGGAAGAGGCCAATTTTCCGGACCCATTTCAATCTGCCTTCAGGCCAGAGTTTGAAATAGAGACTGCTTTGGTTGCCTTGGTTGATGACCCCTACTAAGATCTAGACAGGGGGAATGTGACCCTGCTGGTTCTGCTGGGTCTCTCAGTGGCCTTCAATACTATGGACAACAGTATCCTACTGAGCCACCTCTCGGCACTGGGACTGGGGGGCACCATGCTATGGTGGTTCAAGTCCTATGGGGGGGAGGTCCCAGAGGGTGGTGCTGGGGTATTCCTGCTCTTCCCCACAGCCATTGATTGGTAGGATTCCACAGGGTTCAGTCTTATAATATCTATGTGAAAGCACTGGGAAAGGTCATCAGGAGTTTTGGGCTATGGTGTCACCAATATGCAGATAATACCCAGCTCTACTTTTCTTTTCCACCTAATTCAAAGGATGCTTGTTGGAGTTCTGTACTCATGCTTGCTGTCAGTAATTAGCTGGATGACGGTGAATCCTGACAAGACACAGGTTTTTTTGGTTAGTAGAAAGGCAGACGTGGGACCTGAGATCTCTCCTGTCTTGGATAGGGTTAGACTCCCCTCAAAAAGCCAGATTTGCAACTTGGGAGTGCTATAAAACCCAGCAGTTGCCTTAGAAAACCAGGTTCAGAGTGCTTTTGCCCAGCTTTGGCTGGTGTATCAACTCCATCTATTCCTGGATCAGTCAGATCTAGTCACAGCGATCTATGCCTTAGTAGCATCTACTGCAATGCACTCTACATGTAACCACCCTTGAAGACTATTCAGAGGCTGAGGCTTGCACAGAACATTGTGGTTAGACTGCTAGTTGGGACCAGCTATTGGGAGTATGCGACGCTGATATTACAGAAATTATACTAGCTATCGATCCACTCCCGAGCCCAGTTCAAGGTGTTGTTGTTGTTTTTATATTATTTATTTTTTAATTTTTTCAAAACAAGTTGAGCTATACTATCGCCATTAACAAAGATACATCAACATGAAGGTGCATCTTAATTACAATCGCAAGCTAAGTTAATAATTATTGTAAATCTTAACACCTTTAAAGCACTACATGGATTGGGACCAGGGTATCTGAAGGACTGTCTTCTCCCATATGTTCCTGTCTGGTAATGGAGACCACAGGGATAGGCCCTCCTGACATTCCCATGAATCAAATAAGCTTGTCTGGTGGGTATATGAGACAGGGCCTTTTCAGTGGCAGCCCCATGATTATGGAACAGGGAGGTGCTCCTGGCCCCCTCACTTTTTATCTTCAGGAGGCAGTTGAAGACCATTCTATTTAGGACTGCATTTGGCCAAGTTTACTAGCAGTCTTGAGTTGTGCTTTAAAATTTTGGGTTTTATGTATCTCTATGTACTCTATCTTACGTATTTTATTTATATTGTAAGCTGCTTTGAGTTACATAAGGAAGAAAGGTGGCGATTTCCAGTGTGGCGCAATGGCAGGGGGGGAGGATAATCTGCCCTAAGCCTTATTGTGGCTGCAATCAAACACACAAAATAATCCACTTTCAATCCACTTTCAGTGCACTTCCCAACTGGATTTTACTGTGTGAACTGGCAAAATCCAGTTGGAAAGTACATTGAAAGTGGATAGAAAGTGGAGTGTTGAGTCTGTGTGATCGCAGCCTAGGTTGGAGAATTTCCAGCCAGTCCCCAACCTTCCATTCTTGAGCAAGGTGCTTTAGCGGGTCTTTGCTTCACAGCTTCAGGGGCTCTGGGAAGAGGCCAATTTTCCGGACCCATTTCAATCTGCCTTCAGGCCAGAGTTTGAAATAGAGACTGCTTTGGTTGCCTTGGTTGATGACCCCTACTAAGATCTAGGCAGGGGGAATGTGACCCTGCTGGTTCTGCTGGATCTCTCAGTGGCCTTCAATACTATGGACAACAGTATCCTACTGAGCCACCTCTCAGCACTGGGACTGGGGGGCACCATGATGTGGTGGTTCAAGTCCTATGGGGGGGAGGTCCCAGAGGGTTGTGCTGGGGTATTCCTGCTCTGCCCCACAGCCATTGATTGGTAGGATTCAGTCTTATAATATCTATGTGAAAGCACTGGGAAAGGTCATCAGAAGTTTTGGGATATGGTGTCACCAATATGCAGATAATACCCAGCTCTACTTTTCTTTTCCACCTAATTCAAAGGATGCTTGTTGGAGTTCTGTACTTATGCTTGCTGTCAGTAATTAGCTGGATGAGGGTGAATCCTGACAAGACACAGGTTCTCTGGGTTAGTAGAAAGGCAGACATGGGACCTGAGATCTCTCCTGCCTTGGATAGGGTTAGACTCCCCTTAAAAAGCCAGATTTGCAACTTGGGAGTGCTATAAAACCCAACAGTTGCCTTAGAAAACCAGGTTCAGAGTGCTTGTGCCCAGCTTTGGCTGGTGTATCAACTCCATCTGTTCCTGGATCAGTCAGATCTAGTCACGGCGATCTATGCCTTAGTAGCATCTAGACTGGACTACTGCAATGCACTCTACGTGTAACCACCCTTGAAGACTACTCAGAGGCTGAGGCTAGCACAGAACATTGTGGTTAGACTGCTAATTGGGACCAGCTAATGGGAGTATGTGACGCTGATATTACAAAAATTATACTAGCTATCGATCCACTCCCGAGCCCAGTTCAAGGTGTTGTTGTTGTTTTTATAGAATTTATTTTTTTACTTTTTTCAAAACAAGTTGAGCTATACTATCGCCATTAACAAAGATACATCAACATGAAGGTGCATCTTAATTACAATCGCAATTATTATTGTAAATCGTAACACCTTTAAAGCACTACATGGATTGGGACCAGGGTATCTGAAGGACTGTCTTCTCCCATATGTTTCCTGTCTGGTAATGGAGACCACAGGGATAGGCTCTCCTGACATTCCCATGAATCAAAGAAGCTTGTCTGGTGGGTATATGAGACAGGGCCTTTTCAGTGGCAGCCCCATGATTATGGAACAGGGAGGTGCTCCTGGCCCCCTCACTTTTGGTCTTCAGGAGGCAGTTGAAGACCATTCTATTTAGGACTGCATTTGGCTAAGTTTACTAGGAGTCTTTAGTTGTGCTTTAAAATTTTGGTTTTTATGTATCTCTATGTACTCTATTTTACGTATTTTATTTATATTGTAAGCTGCTTCAATCTACATAAGGGAGAAAGGTGGCAAATAAATGTTTCAATAAATAATAGTGAATGATGGCAAGGATGCCAATGCAGCTCTGCAGCTTTGCACACAGTGTTGGAAGAATGTAGCCCTATACTGGCCCCGGTCACATGGCAAAATTGCTGCGGGAGAGTCACGGATGGTGGGCGGATTATACGGGCGCGATCACACCCCAACATCTGGGAAGTGGAGCGTCTTCTTTTTTGTGTGTTTGTAGATGTCTGTGTATTGTCGTGGTTTGTCTTCTTTTTGTGTTGTAAAAATCAATAAAAATACTATTTAAAAAAAGGAAGAAAGTAGCAAATAAATGTTTCAATAAATGATAGTAAATGATGGCAAGGATGCCAATGCAGCTCAGCAGCTTTGCACACATTGTTGGAAGAATGTAGCCCTACACTGTAAGCCAAACTACATTATATATTATTTAAATAATTGGCTTGGGGTTCCTCTACCCAACTCAGTTTTACCTCAGTCACACAGCAGATGAAGGGAATGCAACTTCAAATGCTCGCAGGAGCCAATTTGAATTGGGACAGTAGTGTGAGGGGAGGAGAGAGCTCCTGCCTCCCCCCCCTCAGGTTGCCATTTTCCAGTTTGGGGCAGGGGAACCCCCACCTCCACCACCCCCATTGCCCACCATCACCCCAGTAAGCAGCACGGGGGGGGGGGGACTGATGGCCAGAACAGCATTCTACAATGTCATTGCATCATTTCCAATGACATAACCAGAACTGATGTCAATGTGTCACTGGACACCCTAGCATTCACCTGAAATTATCTGGTTTTACCATAGAGTTCTGAATCCTAGAGCACCTGGCAACACAAGGACATCGTTTCCAGTTTTGCCATCATGAAATGACATCATCATGACACCATGGGGTGCTGTTCCATGAGTCTCTACCCCCCCCCACAAATACACACCTTTCCCCTGAGATGAAAAGCACTGGAGAGTAATGATTAGCATGTTTTTGGAGCTGCAAATGCTCAGAATACTCCCCATGCAGCTCCAAGTTTAGGCAAATAACGCCTCACTTTAGGCTCAGAAAAAAATCATGGGGCAAGGCAGGAGGGGCCCCCCCCGCCCATGCCACTGCTCTGAGTCAAACTGGCTCCTGCAGGCTTTCAAAGTGATGTTTCCCCTCAGATGCCGTGTGGCTGAGCTACAGGGGAACCCAAGTCCAATAATTTTTTAAACAAATGTATTGTGTACTTTTACCCTGTTTAGGCAGCTAATTTATGATCACTCAGGAGCCATCAAATACTGTTGCTACTGAAGACAGCTCAGAGTCACTGGCTAGCTCAGGGGTCCCCAAGCTTTTTGGGTCTGTGGGCACTTTTGGAATTGAGACACAGGGCGCCGGGCTCAGCTACAAAATGGCTGCCGCAGGAGGTTGAGCGACACACACATAGGAAGCCCAAGCACAAGGGAGAAGAGGAGTAATTTAAAAAAAACACACATTGGGAAACGGTGGTGAGAGAGAACAAAACTAACACTGTGGTGGCAGTTCCAACTGAAGTGACATTGTTTGAATCTGTACAACGAATCTTGTCTCCGGCGACCAATCAGAAGCCCTGCAGGGCAGGAGCCCCACATGACCCCACCCACTTTCTAAAACCATTCAGTGGGTGTCAGGAAAAATGTTTGCAGGCAACAGGGAGCTCACAGTCACCATTTTGGGGAGCCTGGTCTAGCTTGTTGCAGTGCTTCAAGGCTGCAGAGCAGTTCAGGAAGCCGGGAGAGCATCCTCCAGGCTGGAGAAAAATATATTGCTGGGACAGCAAACGGCCATGGGGAGGCGCTTGTTAAAGATGTGAACTTTTCTTTATTTCAAGAAAATGTTTTTAAAGACAAGTCCTGTTAAGGGGGGAAAATACTCACCGGCTGAGGGGTTGGAGTTGCCTGAGGGGCCTAAAAGAAAAAGCAGGGATTATTTGTATTTCCTGGTAATAGGGCAGATGAAAATTTCTTGGTAGGAAGAACTACTTACTGCCTGAGATTCTTCTTCTGGTTCCTTTGGAGAAGGCTGAAAAGAAAAAAGAAAGAAAGAAAAGGAATTGCTTTACTTCAGGATAAAAGTTGCACGTCCTCTCGGGATGGAGGAATCCTTACCTTCTGGGGTTCACTTTCTGGTTCTCTCTGAGCAAGGTGAAGGGAAAAGAAAACACCAGAAGTTGTTTGAATGTTGAGCGTAATACAGAAAGTGCAAAACTCTTGTTAGGATGCTAGGCATATTACCTGAGGTTGATTTTCTGGTGAAGAAGGCTAAGTGAGAAAATACACATATGTAGAATTACTTTACTTCAAGATCAAATATGCAATATTCTTGGGAGGAAGGAATACTGACCTGCTGAGATTCCCTTTCTGGTTCTCTCTGAACAGGCTAAAGGGGGGGGGGGAGAGAGATTATTTACATTGTGAGTAGGGATGTGCACAGACTGCATTTTTGTGGTTCAGTTTGTGGTTCGTGACTGAGCCACGAACCGAACCATGAACCAATATGAACCAGGATGTTGGTTCACAAACTGAACCAGTTCGTATTGGTTTGTGACCCCTACTTTCTGCTTCCCCACTGCTTTTCGCAAGGGGCAGAAAGCAGGGGTTTAAATGGCTCAGAGCCATTTAAACCTCTACTTTCTGCTCCCCACTGCTCAGCTGTTTTTTGTGACAAGCAGAAAACGGGTTAAACGGACTCAGAGACATTTAAACCCCTGCTTTCTGCTCTTCATGAACCACTATGAACTGCCTTGATATTCATGGGAGTTTGTGGTGGCTCTTCAGTTTGTGAACATCACCGCAAGCCATGAACTGGCTAAAATTCATCACAAACTTTTGTTCATGAGCCGGTTCACATGCATGCCTAATTGGAGGGTAATACAGCAAATGCAAAACCGCTTGGAAGGACAGTATATATACTACCTGAGGTTGCTTTTCTGGTGAAGAAGGCTAGAAGAGAAGATATATAAATAAAGAGAGAGAGAGAGATGCAAGATTTTTTGGAAGGAAGGAATACTGACCTGCTGAGATTCCCCTTCTGGTTCTCTCTGAGTAGGCTAAAGGGAAAGAAGGTTATTTGCATTTTGAGAGTAATATGCCAAATACAAAACTCTTGGAAGGGCAGTATATATAATAAATAAGAATTCAGGGTGGTGAAAACCAGTGAGGATTGTGAGGCACTCCAAAGGGATCTGTCAAAGATGGGCAAGTGGGCGTCAACATGGCAAATGGGGTTCAGTGTGGCCAAGTGCAAGGTGATGCACATTGGAGCCAAAAATCCTAAATATAAATACACGTTGATGGGGTCTGAACTGGCAGAGACTGATCAAGAGAGAGATCTTGGAGTTGTAGTAGATAACTCACTGAAAATGTCAGTGTGTGACTGCAATAAAGAAGGCCAATGCTAT
>NW_015164378.1:2757-2973 GCF_001447785.1 Gekko japonicus | reverse complement strand
TTAGGAAGGGTATTGAAAACAGATCAGCCAATATCATAATGCCCCTATATAAATCAATGGTGCGACCTAATTTGGAATACTGTGTGCAATTCTGGTCACCACACCTTAAAAAGGATATTATAGCTTTGGAAAAAGTGCAGAAAAGGGCAACTCGAATGATAAAGGGGTTGGAACACTTTCCCTATGAGGAAAGGTTAAGGCGCTTAGAGCTCTTTA
>NW_015164378.1:0-2691 GCF_001447785.1 Gekko japonicus | reverse complement strand
GGTAGAGAAAGAGGTACTTTTCTCCCTTTCTCACAATACAAGAACTCGTAGGCACTCCATGAAATTGCTGAGCGGTCGGGTTAGAACGGATAAGAGGAAGTACTTCTTCACCCAAAGAGTGATTAACACTTGGAATTCACTGCCACAGGAAGTGGTGGCGGCTACAAGCATGGACGGCTTCAAAAGGGAATTAGATAGGCATATGGAGCAGAGGTCCATCAGTGGCTATTAGCCACAAGGTATAGATAGGGACTCTGGGGCAAGTGATGCTCTGTCATCTTGGTGCTTGGGGGGGTCAACAGTGGGAGGGCTTCTAATGTCCTGGCCCCACTGGTGGACCTCCTGATGGCATTGGTATTTCTGGCCACTGTGTGATACAGAGTGTTGGACTGGATGGGCCTTTGGCCTGATCCAACATTGGCATCTCTTATGTTCTTACCTGAGGTTGATTTTCCGGTGAAGAAGGCTAAAAGAGAAAAATGAGGTATTACTCTGCTTCAGGACCAAAGATGCAAGTTTTCTTGGAAGGAAGGACTACTTACTTGCGAAGACTCGTTTTGTGGTTCTCCCTGAGGGGGCTAAAAAGAGAAAAGGCAGAAGTTACTTGAATTTTTTTTTGAGTAATACGGAAAGGCAAATCTCTTGGTAGATAGGAATACGTACTCCTTGAGGTTCATTTTCTGGTTGATATGGAGAAGGCTAAGAGAGAAAAATCGAGGAATTAGTCTTGTTCAAAAATGGAAGTGGCAAATCTTCATGGAAGGAAAAGAATCCCTACCCGTGGAGGCTTATTTTCCGGTCCAGCTTGTGGAGACTAAAAAGAGAAAGAGTGGAGGAAAAACCAAACCAAACTGGAATCACTGCTGTATTGAAAAGCTTCAAGACAAGAGTCAGTCTTGATAGGAAACAATACTCACCTCCTGGGATACATATTTATGTTCTTCTGAAGGAGGGGAAGGCTGAAAAAGGGGGGAAAAATGGCAGTCATCTGTATTTTGGCCTAATAAATAAGAATTGAAACAAATGTGGGTGTTACACCAGAACTCATATCATAGGAAGCAGCCCCTCTTGGTAATCATGAAGGGGACTTTAAAGAGAAAGGCAGGTGATAATCATCCATCAACAGAATCTAACAGAATCTACCTTCAAGGGAGAAGTGCGACTCCCAGCAGGTTCAATTGCATTCTAAAAACTCTAAAGGACCGAAAACGAGATTAACCTGGAATTCAACACAACTGAAGGGAAATTACCTTTATATACTGCCCTGCCCTGAATAGCCCTGGTTAAATTGATCTGGTCAGATTTCGGAAGCTAAGCAAGGTTGGCCATGGTTGGTATTTGTATGGGAGACCACCAAGAAAGTCCAGGGTTGCTACGCAGAGGAAGACAATGGCAAACCACCTCTGAATGTCTCTTGCCTTGAAAACCATACAGAGTGGTCATAAGTTGGCTGTGACTTGACAGCAAAAGGAAAATATGCTCACCAGTCTTAAGCAAATATGATGTTATACCAAACTGGGCTGCTAAGATGGCCAGGAGGCCTGTAGACAAAATGTCCTGTCACTTTGATCAGGGCTTAGCACGGTAGGAATGCCAACCTCCAGGCTGAGTCTGGAGCTCTCCAGGAATTACAACTGATCCCCCCTGAAGAAAATGGCAGTTTGGGAAGGTGGACTGTACAGTGGGGTCCCTCCCCTCCCCAAATTCTGCCCTCCCCGGCCTCTGCACCCAAATCTCCAGGCATTTCCCAACCCAGAGTTGGCATCCCTAAGGGAAGCTGAAAGTTTTCGTGGTCTTGGGGGTTCATAACATCTCCTGGGATATTTCCACACAAGTTTATGGCTCTGGCTTCAGTCCTCTCCCCCCTCCCGCTGACCGTACACCTGTGACTTCTTCATTCCATACATCCTGCCGCACAGCACCATCTCTTTCCCCCCATCTCCTGAACAGCCTCCGTTACCCCTCCATAGAGGTTATTTGTTCATACCCCCACCCCAGGTAAGTTATTCCCCTAAATTTGGAAGGGGCTACCTGAGGGGAAGCTTTTATTATTAAAACCACTTCTTCTTCTTCTTTGCATATATGGTGGCATTGTAATAGAACGGTCTTTTGGGGATCTGATAATTAGATCATTGTCCATGGCCTTTAGAAAGAACCTGAGGAAACTGATAAGAACTTGGTTTGCTTAACTATATGACATTTATTCCAAGGCAATATCAAGCTATTGCATTATACTGATAGTAACTATTGCATTATATGTTAACATATGTAAGGCTGTTTGTTTGTTTTTGCCAAAGTCCGAAATCAAAGCTTAGACCATCAAAAAGTGACTAGTGAAATAAAGGAGATACACACACAACTATGAAGCTGCCTTTTCCTGAGTCAGACCCTTGGTCCATCATGGCCAGTATTGTCTGCTCAGACTGGCAGCAGCTTTTCAGAGTCTCAGGCGGTCGTCTTTCCTATAACCTGCTACCTGATCTCTTTAACTGGAAATGCCAGGGATTGCACCTGGGACCTTGTGCATGCCAAGCAGATGCTCTGCCATGAACCACAGCCCCTTCCCAAGTTATAAAGTTATTAAAATTAATGTTACTGCAAAAATCACAAGATATTGAAAAGGTCACAAGAAGTTGGAATTCTGTGATTTTCAAAAATTGTATTATGAGTAACTAGCAGTAAAGCCCGTTG
>NW_015164377.1:45072-47230 GCF_001447785.1 Gekko japonicus | reverse complement strand
ATCTCTTATGTTCTTATGTTAAGCCCAAAGTCTTTGGTGTTACTTTTTGGCTGTGATCGCACACCCTAAATAATCCACTTTCAATCCACTTTCGAGTTGGATTTTGCCAGTTCCCACAGCAAAATCCAGTTGGAAAGTGCACTGAAAGTGGGTTATCTAGTGTGTGTGATCCTAGCCGAGGGTTCTACTACTGGGAACCAGGTAGCTTGGAATGGTTTTCGGTAGCTTTCCAAGTTGGGCACCAAGGACTGACTTGTAATTTTACCATAAATAAAATTAGACGACGTAAGCTTTCGTGAGTCACTCAGTTATAAATGTCGTTAAGTCTTGAAGGCACCGTGGGGCCTTTGCTTTATTTTTCGGTCACCAGTGAAGCCATTTTCAAGTGGCCAAACCTAAGAGGAGCTGAGGAGGTTCGGCATCAGTTTAAAAACATATGTGTGGTCTAGGGATGCAAACCTCCAGGTGGGACCTGGGGATCCCCCGGAACCACAGTTCATCTCCAGACTACAGAGATCAGTTCCCCTGGAGAAAATGGATGTTTTGGAGGGTGGACTCTAATCTTGTTGTACCCCAAAGAGCTCCCTACCCTCCCCGGGCTCCAGACCCAAATCTCCAGGAATTTCCCAACCTGGATCTGGCAACCCGACCCCCTCCCCCTCTGGTGGCCAGGGGGGACCTGGCAACCCTGGATTTACTTCCTTTAGAGCCCGCTTGCCGTGCTGAGACTCGAGTCAGATTAGGAATGATACAAAAAACAAATCGATCAGACGGCAATAATGCTCAGTACAGCCCGCTTCCCGTGCTGAGACTCGATTAGGAATGATACAAAAAAGAAATCGATCAGACGGCAATAATGCTCAGTAAATCAATGAGCGAATAAAGGCTGGAATGCCTCTGGCCATGCAAAGAGTGCATTTCCATTGCCACCAGGAAGTGGCACCAGAGTGGTGTCAACGTGTCAGAGAAGGGTCTTGGGAGACCCAGGTTCGAATCCTCACTCTGATGCCATCTTGCCTGGGTGACCCTGGGCCAGTCACACAGACTTGATTCCCCACTGCTCCTCCCCATGAAGCCAGCTGGGTGACCTTGGGTCAGTCACAGTTCTCTTGGAACTCTCTCAGACCCCACCTACCTCACCAGGTGCCTGTTGTGTGGAGAACAAAGTGTGTGTCCAGCGGCACCTTTAAACCCAACAAAGTTTAATTCCAGGTATAAGCTTTTGTGTGCATGCACAGAATTGTAAGCTGCTTTGAGCATCCTTAAAGTAGAGAAATGTGGGGTATAAAAAGCTACTCTTGAAAGCCAACGTGGTATAAAGAGTGGCAGACTCTAATCTGGAGAGCTGGGTTCGATTCTCCACTTCTCCTTCACGGGAAACCTGCTGGTTGACCTTGAATCAGTCCCAGTTCTCTCCAGACTCTCTCAGCCCCACCTGCCTCACAGGGTGTCTGTTGTGGGGAGAGGAAGGGAAAGGAGATTGTAAGCTGCTCTGAGACTCCTTCAGGTAGTAAAGGGTGGGGAATAAAGCCAACTCTTCTTACTCTTAGCCAATGTTCCCTCTAAGCTGTGGAGTCTTGTGAGCAAAAATTCTACTTTGTGAGCCACTGGCATTAAAGTTGTGAGCGAGCGATTTGGCTGTTGCATAAATTAGTTTGCTCTGGAGCCATCCTCCCCTGAGCTAAGACAAAAATGTGTGAGTCAGAGGCTAAAAAACTGTGAGCTAGCTCACACTAACTCAGCTTAGAGGGAACACTGCTCTTAGCCTCACCTCTTAAAGTGCTGCTGGACTCAAATCTCATTGTCCTGCTGCAGACCAACACGGCTACCCTCTGGGACTACCTCGCAAGGTGGTTGTAAGGATAGATAACATGGAGGAGAGGAGGAGGATGTAAGGTGCTCTGGGGGTCCCCCCTTGGGGAGAAAGGCTGGGGAGGAATGAAGCCAATGAATAAAATAAGCAGAAGTCTTCTTCCCTTCTGCATCTGCCTGGGCAGATGTGAGCCCCAGTTTCAGCTCAGATCCAGAAACCTTTAATGGCATGAAATGTAACAAAATGCAGAATAATCTTACATAAATAAAATAGGAATAGTACCAGGGGTCATTTTCTGCGGGAGCGCACAGGAGCGGAGCTCCGGCAGTAAAGCGCCCAGGGGGT
>NW_015164377.1:43403-44792 GCF_001447785.1 Gekko japonicus | reverse complement strand
GGTCACACGGAACATTAGCCACGCAAGAGAGACGGAAGACAGGCGGATTTTCCAGGCGTGATCTCACTGGCACATCTGGGAAGCATAGTGTTTCCATGGCACAACCAAGGCTTCCTGCCGAAAACATGCAGCAAAAAACTAGTACCTCAAAGGTACTAGTTTCCGGAAACCGCGGGGTAAGGGCGGGCATCTGATCGCGTTTCCAGTGGCATCCGGCGCCCGCCCATGTCCCCTTGCAAAAAAGGTTTTTTCCCCTACAAGTCTCTGTGGATGCGCACAAGCACCCAGCGGAGCATGCACATTTTTGGTGTACACGGAAAAAAAACCAGTTTGCCGCACACTGCGCAGCTTCTTTGTTGTGCGCAGGACCGTCCTGTGATCGGCACCTCTCCCTACCCACAGGTCCTCCACGGGACCTCCACAGGAGGTCTGATCACTTAACCCTGCGTTATTTTGCCCCGGGGCAAACAGCCACGCTTCCCCCCCCCCCCCCCGCTTTTTCCTGCCCATTTTCCTGCCCGTGTGACCAGAGCCTTTGTTACCCTAATTCAACACAAAAGCCAAATATTCAGCCACAAGTTCTGTCAGTTTGATGGATTTATCAGCAAGTAAATATTGAGTAATTCTCGGGGGGGGGGGAGGTTAAAAATAACAGGATCAAGAAGTTGTTGACGAACCTTCCTCTGCGTGGAGTTTCAGCTATAAAGTAACTGTAAGTTTGTAACACTTGGTTCATATATGTATTTATGTGGGAAAATAAATTAAAAAATATTTTTTTTTAAAAAGTAGTGTTGTGATGGTGTTAAATGCAGCAGGCCTGTTGGATGCGTAGATATGCCTCTACTTGTCCTCCGTAGTATGTGAAGAGGGATGCTTCTCTCTGTGTCGTTGCCTTGGTGACTGGGCTTGCTTGCTGCCCAAATGCTGCTGTAAGAAAGAGACGAGGAGGAGGTGATTGGATTTATACCCTGCCCTTCACTCAGAGTTTCAGAGCGGCTTGTAATCTCCTTCCCTTCCTCTCCCCACAACAGAGAGGAGGTAGGTGGGGCTGAGAGAGCTCCTTCAAGGACTGCCCTTGAGAGAACAGCTCTGAGAGAACTTGTGACTTACCCAAGGTCACACCAGCAGCTGCATGTGGAGGAGTGGGGACTCAGACTTGGTTCTCCTGTGTTGGTGCTGAGAGAGCTCCTTCAAGGACTGCCCTTGAGAGAACAGCTCTGAGAGAACTTGTGACTTACCCAAGGTCACACCAGCAGCTGCATGTGGAGGAGTGGGGAATCAGACTTGGTTCTCCTGTGCTCTTATCCACTACACCAAATTTGGCAACGTGGGTGGGCTGCAAGGAAGTTCAGGAGGGAACGGCAGTGTAGAAATCCCACCTCTCAAATT
>NW_015164377.1:43003-43317 GCF_001447785.1 Gekko japonicus | reverse complement strand
AACTCAAATATATTTTGTAGTTTCCTATCAAGCCTAACCTGAATAAAGCCAACTCTTCTTACTCTTAGCCAACGTTCCCTCTAAGCTGTGGAGTCTTGTGAGCAGAAATTCTACTGTGTGAGCTACTGGCATGAAAGTTGTGAGCGAGCAATTTTTTTTGGAACACTGAGTGGGGGGGAGGTATTTGTGAATTTCCTGCATTGTGCAGGGGGTTGGACTAGATGACCCTGTAGGTCCCTTCCAACTCTATGATTGTTGTGGTTTTAGAATTGTGATTGTTATGGTTTTAGGATTGTTATTTTATTTATTGTTGT
>NW_015164377.1:38805-40672 GCF_001447785.1 Gekko japonicus | reverse complement strand
GACTGTTGTGGTTTTAGAATTGTGATTGTTATGATTTTAGGATTGTTACTTTATTTATTGTTGTTTTTATGCTGTCGTAAGCTGCCCTGAGCCAGCCATAGCTGGGAGGGCGGGGTATAAATATAACAGATAAATAAATAAATGTGATTCTAGGATTCTAAGCCTCAGCTGGGGAACACCTTGCTGCACATTCAGACTCCTCAGATCAATTTCACAGTGAACATTGCCCCTTTGAGATAAGCTTCATTATGACCGTCACAGTCTTATGTAAGGGCCTGTGTAACCAGTGTTCCCTCTAAGCTGAGTTAGCGTGAGCTAGCGCACAGCTTTTTAGCCTCTGTCTCACACATTCTTAGCTCAGGAAGGGGATGTCTCCAGAGCAAACTAATTTATGCAGTAGCCAAATCACTCGCTCACAACCTTAATGCTAGTCGCTCACCAAGTAGAATTTTTGCCCACAAGACTCCACAGGTTAGATTGAGGGAGCATTGCCTATAACTCCCCACCCTACCAATCAGGCAGGCCATACTTCCAAGGCACGAAGGTTTGTTAACTGCGAAGTGAAATAACAAGTCACGCATGCCCCACTGTATGTTTTCCATTTCTTAGAGGGGAACACCCTGCTGATTACTTTTGTATCTTCTGCAGAGCCCGGAGTGTGTGAGATTGTACTGCCTATTATCATCTGCGAGTTGAGCGACGATGATTTTTTGACAAATGAAGATGAAGGACAAACCCCTTTGGGGGAAAATTCACTCTGCCTTACCTCTGGGGAAACTGAGATTGTAGAAGAGGGCAGAGGAGCCGAAGGCGTTGACGAAGATCCCTTGAACGAAGGCGCCCGAAGAGTGGAGCATACGGAGGAGCAAGCGACGCCAGTTAACGTTACAAAAAATGAGGGATGTGATGAAGAAGTGCCTCTTCCACGTGACGACTTAAATGCGGTTTCGTTTCAGAATGCAGTGGATCATTCAGCGCCTGATCAGAACAGGGCGTTGGGCTTCTCAGACCCGAGGAGGCAGAACAGAACAGAAAAACAGGATGGGGAAATTAGCAACTTTGGGGGTGATCACAGTGGTGACCAAAGGACGCTGGCCTCTCTGAGTACCCAGAATGAAGGCGAGAGTAGCGTGGCAGACGGTGTCATAAAGACGGCAGCAACAGCTTCACAGGAGACGGATCCTGTTGCAAACAGATCTATTCAGGAGAGCCTTCCGGAGCTTCCCCCTGTGGATCCGGGGAGAAGTGTTAATGATGAAGGTAACTCTTTTCCAGATGTCTATAAAATCACTGCTTTGCTGATAAGTCTGCAGGAGTCAGGGTTGGGAAAGGAAACAAGCTGGGAAAGGGATGCTGACAAGTGAAAAGAACCTTTATCAAAATACTACAGGCAAAAAAATGCCACAGTTATACAGTATCTCTCCCTTATAATAAAAGAATAGTGGGTGCCAAAATTATTTATTTATTTATTGCACTGATCTCCCACCCTATCCTAGGATGGGCTCAGGGCGGCTCACGACAAGAGATTAAAAACAATAAATATACAAGTTAAAAATCTGTTAAATAAAAACAGAATGACACCAGAAAATGACATCAGAAGTACAAGTTAACAAAAAAATAGGTGTATATAAGTGATACAAAGTATCAGTATTCAGGGCTCATTTCCTGCGGGAGCGCACAGGAGCGTAGCTCCGGCAATAAGGAGTCCAGGGGGCGGGCACATGCAACCAGCCCCGCCTCCTGCTCCCAGCAGCCGTCACTCAGGCCACGAGGAGGAAGAAGCAGCCAGGTAAGTTGCACAGCACTCTCCCCGGCCCGCCTTCAGGTACAAGCTCTCCCTCCTCTGTGAGGGCAGATCTGCGCATTC
>NW_015164377.1:16567-38705 GCF_001447785.1 Gekko japonicus | reverse complement strand
CCCCCCCCCCCAATAGCTAGCAATCCAAAACAGTCCAGTGGAGCCTGAGCGGTGGGTGTCGCCTTCTGACACACTTCTGGTGATGTCAGGGGGTGTGGCATATGCAAATGGTTTTATATATGCACTATAACACCATAAAAGTCAAGTCAAGTGCACCAAAGTGCAATCCCAACTACTGGCTAACATGGCCTCCAAAAGTAGCAGCAAAAGTAAGGGAAACTCTTCCAGCAGCTATTAAATTTCAAGTTCCTTTTGTGAAATGCCCCACCCTTCCTTTCCACTCCCTTTGCCTGAGAGGCACAGGGGAAGGTGTGTGCGTGAGAGAGAGCTTTTTCTATTGGGTCAAATGTTAAAAAAAATTAATTGCCTCGGAAGCACAGAAGCTTTTCACAGTATCCCCGATCCTTCACGTTTCCCGGTTAAGGGGAAAATGCTGTTCAAACAAATTAAAGATGATCCGCCCCCGATGCATTTTAGAAAAACTACCATTAGCTGGTGGCACTCTACAATCCTTTGCAAAGTGGCATCTTTTGTTGCAATGTTTCTTGGTGGGACTTGCTCTTTCAAGTTCTTCCTAAAAGTGTGACTTGAGCCATTCGGTGATTCAGATTCAGTAAGCTGTTTTGTGCATTCTTCCTCCAGTTCTTTTAGTGCCTGACTGAACGTTTTTGCATCTTTCTTTTGATTTTGAGTCTGCACACTCACAAAGTGCGCGGACTCTAATCTGGGAGAACTGGGTTTGATTCCCCACTCCTCCACTTGCACCTGGCTTGATGACCTTGGGTAAGCCATAGTTCTGATAAGAGCTGTCCTTGAAAAAGAGCAGTTTCTGTCAAGAGCTCTCTCAGCCCCACCTACGTCACAGGGTGTCTGTTGTGGGGAGAGGAAGGGAAAGGAGTTTGTAAGCCGCTCTGAGACACCTTTGGGTAGTGAAGGGCGGGGGATAAATCCAATCTCCTCCTCCTCCTCTTCTTCTGTTTAAGCCACAGGTTGCTAGGTTTTCAAACACCTGCCTTAATGCAGTTATATAATTTTTCACAATTTTCTATGTTATGTAACCTTGTTTTGCAAAGTTTCCTTATCCATACTCCTTGTGATTTAATACTAGTAAACACAAAAGACTCTTCTAGGCTCTTAGGCATTCATTTGCTGTCTGGGAATTTTCAAACATGAAAGTCTCACTGTCTTCTAATGATTCCATAATAATGTTCTTGGCGATTCCTTTTTTGATTATCCCAGAGTCCAATCCCTTGCCTTTCTTTGTTGGTTTTTCTTTGCCAAGGATTCCAGCAGCTCCTTTTGCTTCAAGTAGTACATGAAATCTTTTAAGCCAGCTCTTATAATTCTCAGCAGTAAGTTTTGGGATGTCCAAATATCTGCTTGATTCAGCCATCCTTATCACAGCGACATGGAGAAGAAGAATGGAGAATTTTTAAAGATCAAAAAAGAATAACGAGGATCTGCTAATCAAAGACTTTAAGTCCTTAATCTAAGCTTCTGATAGACTCTGGGACCATAACCTTCTGGCTCCTCCATGTACAGATGTTCCTGGATCTCTCCATTACATCTAAATGTTTGACCTGCACCTTGAATGCTGTTATGCTCAAAAGTAATCTGATTGTACTAGGTTTCACCACCGGTACAAAGGTTTCATGAAAGTCCTGACCATATTTTTGAGAGAAGCCTTCAGTCACTATTCTTGCTTTGTAGCATTCCACTCTTCCATATGTATTTTGTTTGACCACAAACATCCACTTGCACCCAATAAGATTTTTTCCTGGCGGTAGCTTCGTCAATCAAATCAATCAATGAGGTCCACATTTGGTTTTCATGTAGAGCATCAATCTCTTCTTGTGCTGCCTTCTTCCACCTATTGGCTTCGGTTGCTGGCATCTGTTCTGTTTCCTTCCAGGTAGAAGGTTCAGATGGTAACACCGACCTTGGGAGGTAGAACAAGCACGAGGCTGGTATGCCCGTGTTCGGTCACGATGAGCATCGGAGATGTGGTCCTGGATTTTCAACTCCTGTCACAGAGCTGTCCAGAAGGTTATGGGCCCAGAGTAAGAGAGGGCTTTTTCTTCACCCAGCTTTTCTTTCTCACTTTTCTTACTTCAGTAGCCAACCACCATTAAGGCATGCCCTTTTCTCTCACTACCTGCAGACTGAGGAAAGAATAGGGCTCTGTGTGTGTGAACTGCTTTACATACCTTCTCCTCCCTTGCCAGCTAACTGTTGGTAGCCTGGTCAGCAGTTTCTGCTCCGTTGCCCAGATAGCAAACAGCACCCGGGGGAGATATTTGACAACAGTTAGAAGCCAAACATCTATATTTACTAAAACACAATCTCAGTTCACTAGAGCACAAGGGTACTGGAAAACATAATCCAAACATTACAAGAAAAGAAGTCATAGAAGAGACTAAGCTGTTACAAAAACTGGTGTTACCTTGGCATTCCCTTCACTGGAATGATGACAAGCCTCCAGGAACTTTGAAAACAGGCTAGTCATGACAGACTTCACTACATCTGCTCCTCTTCTCCCCAAGTCCTTGGCTTGTGCTCTTCTGACAGAACATCCAAAGCTTTTAACCTTCCCATCTCTTCTGGGAGGGTTTCGTTTTGCTTTGTCATTAAATTTGGAGTGGGTATCATGTGTACCACTCTGCACTTTTTCTCAAATCAAGGCGCACATCCCCAAACCTTTATAGCCCAACTGTCAGATCCCCAGTTAAGACACTCTCCACAACACTTTTGGCAGTGATGCTTTCTTAGATATATGCTTACTACAGGAACTGGTTCTTTGTCAGGACTGAAGAAAGTGCGCGAAATCCATAGGTAAAACCCAATGCACTCCACACCCCGTGCATATGTCAGCACTCAGACCCTAAGGTTACCATGACAACCCTGACAGATATACAGGGTCTTATCTATTCTAGCCTGGCAAAAGAGTCTCCAAGGCCAAGTTCCGTGTGATGGGTGCAACTTTAGAAATGGTTATGGCTACTACAGGCAAGCACTCAACCCCCACACAATCCCCCCTCAAGAATTCTCTCCCCCCAAATACATGGCAAGGTAAACAGTGAAGCGAAACTGAAACCTTGACACCAATGCAGGATATCCAAATAGCCATCAATCTTGCCCTTCCTGGTGAGTAGGCAGACGGTCATCTCCATCCTGCCTATTTGTCTTCATAAAGGAAATTCATCTCCTTTCAGCCTGCAAGTATGAGGAGTTTTACTGCTATGTTCCCCAGAAAATAATGTTCTTCCTGAGATCAGGGCCCCTCCTGAGTGTTAATCAAGGTATCCTGCATTTCTGTGTCGTGACATCCTTAAATCATGTGAAACCAGTTTGTTTATAGCGTGAACCACCAGAGCTAGGGTCCCCACCCTTTCTGAGCCAGTGGGCATCTTTGGACTTCTGACCCAGGGCAATGAGCACCACTCATTTTTTAAAGACCATATTAGGGTACGGTTAGTTTTCTGGAGATTGTAATTTCGGTGTTTATACTTTTACTGAGGGGAGGGTGCCTTATGACGCATAAGTTGCCTTGAGTATTTGGAGAGGTGCAGTAGAAAGTTAACAAAATAAAATTTGTCCAGTGGGTACATAGACAAATCCAACATTAAAGTAAGCCTGAGGGTCTGCCTGGTGAAAGGGTGAGAGTGGGGTGGGGAGAAGAAACAGATTCTAAGAGGCTATTATGTGCACTATATACGTAAATATATTCTCTCTGTGTCTTTTTCTCTCCCTTTCTTTCTCTCCCTTTCTGTCTCTCTCTTTTTCTCTCCCTTTCTTTCTTTCTCTCTCCCTTTCTTTCTTTCTCTCTCCCTTTCTTTCTTTCTCTCCCTTTCTTTCTCTCTGTCTCTATCTTTTTCTCTCCTTTTCTCTCTTTCTCTCCCTCTCTCTCCCTCTCTCTCTTTCTCTGTCTTTTTCTCTCCCTTTCTCTCTCTCTCTCTCTCTCTCTCTCTCTCTCTTACTCTCTCTCCCTCCCTCTCTTTCTCTCTTCTTTCCTTTCTCTCTCTCTGTCTCTCAAGGTACTGGTCCTCTGGAGACTGGATACGATGAAACCGGCAAGAGCCCGAAAAAGAGCAGTGAACTCAGTGAGGAAACTTGCCAAAGTAACAAGTCGAAAGAGTTTCCAAATGCTGCTGCTCAAAATGAACCAAGTGCTTCAGCGTGCATCAATGGCAGTTGCCTTCCTGGAGGTTTTTCAGAAGATGCTGAAAGTTCAATGAGGGACGGTCGCACCAGTCCTGAGCCAGATGTTGCCGGAAACCTTGTTCCACCTGAAGCGAGTGCCTGTCAAGAAGGGTGTGACACGCAAGGAAACACGAATGACTCCAACGAAAATGTAAAGAGTGACCAACAGTTGCCGGTGAAGAACCTAAAAGAAGCACTGCCACCATGCAACAAACCCAACGACGACACTTCACTGACCTCCACAAGGAAGCGTGCAAAAACGACAGGTGGTTGGAAATGCGTGTGTTGTCATGTTGAAGGTACATCTGCTCATTTCAGAAAACACGTTTCTACCGTGCAGAAGAATAAAAATAATCACAAAATTGTCCAGAGACCATCCTTCAGTTCTTCTGAACGCTGCCATAACTTTATAGAGAAAAGAAAAGCGCCAAAGAAGGGGAGGGCAGGTAGAAGCAATCCTGGAGAAGAGACGAGGGATGAGGATAAACCGGCTGCGGAAAAGAAGGGAAAAAACAAGCACGAGAAATTCTTCAGCAAAACGAAGGTGCCTGAGCCTTCGGAAAGCTTCTGCTGCAAAATATGTCCCTTCGTTGTCTCGGATCCGAAAGATTTTTCACAGCATGTGAAAGAACACAACAATGGACCGCCGTATCAGTGTCCTCAGTGTGAACATGCCTCCGACAACCATTCATCTTTTCTGAATCATTTGTACTGGCATGCTGGCCACGAGCTCTACCAGTGTAACTTCTGCGCATTTCTTTCTCCTAATTCTGACAACCTGGTCAAGCACAGCTGCCTCCGTACAGATGCCAAGCCTTATTCATGTGCTGTCTGCCGGCTGGGGTTCACGAGCGCGAGCGGCTTGAGCAGGCACGCAGGCACACACTGCGGGGCGCAAAACAGCATCCATTTGCATGTCGCTCAGGAGAAAGATGTGTGTCCTCCAAAGACCTATGCGTGTGATGAGTGCGACATTGTGTTTTACAAACAGGCGCTTCTCCGGACTCATAAGAAATGCCACGAGCAAAAAGGGGGTCGTGATGCACCTTCAATTAATGACAAAAAATGCAAGATTCAAGGAACAGCGTACAAACAGGCAGACGGCTCGCAGGAAGGGGAAACTAACAGCTCAGACAACTCGGTGGGGGGAAAATCAGACTGTTTTGGGTGCACGTTTAGTTGTGACTGGTGCAGCTTGGTGTTTCGCAAAAAAGAACACTTGGTGTACCACAGGGCCGTTCACACACAAGCTCAACCAGGCGGGAATGTAACCTGTAATGGCCAACAGTCTGCAAGGGATACAGGGTCGCCCGAAGCGCCGCCGGCTGGCACACCGGCTCTCAGGCTGTTCAAATGCCTGCAGTGTGCTTACATGACTCCCTCGTTCAGCAACCTGCGCATACATTTTGCTACCCACACTGGCGAAAAACCATTTGAGTGCCGGGAGTGCGGCAAGTCCTTCCGAAACTCCAGCCACTTGAAGCGACACAACTCGATGCACATACAGAACCGCCACAGATGCAGCTGGTGCCTTTTCATAGGCAGCACGGCGGAGGACCTTAAGCGACACGAGGAGACCTGCAAAGACAAGGGTCTGGGGGGCAAAAGACTCCGCCCCTCCGCTTTGAAATGCGAGAGCCCTGGGGAACAGACAGACAGAGGGGAAACAAATAGAGGCGCTCTGTCCCAGGAGAGCGGGGCACGCTCTTACAAGTGCGAGCACTGCGGTTATTCGACCTATTCGTCAGACAACCTAAAGAGTCACACGAGAATTCACACCGGCGAAAAGCCGTACGCTTGTGAGGTGTGCCAGAAGAAGTTTCGGACCGCTAGTCATCTGAAGCGCCACGCATCAGTGCATCGGGAACTGAAGTTTGCCTGCAGCAGCTGTGACTTTTCAACCAGCACTTGGCAATCCCTTAAGCAACACATGGCTTCGCATGGGGAAGGACCTCTTCCACACGGCGGCCAGAGTGAGAAGAAACCTCCCTTGCCCGTCAAAATGTATAACTGTGAAAAGTGCGGCTACTCAACGGTCAAAAAGGAAAACTTGAAGGTTCACCTCCGAATACACACCGACGAGAGACCGTACAAGTGTCCTCACTGCGGCCACGCTTTCCGCACGTCGAGCCACTTAAAGAAACACTTGTCCACCCATTTAAAGCTGCAGTGCGAGAAATGTGAGTTTTCCACCCTGGACAAGTGCGCTTTGCAGAAGCACGCCCAGACTCACAGGAAGAAGAAGAAGCGTTCTACTGATCAGGAGCATTCAGATGATAAGAAGGTTTACAAGTGCAATAGGTGCAGGATCACGTTCTCCAGGCTGCGCCTCTTTCAGGCGCATGAGAAAAAGCACAGGGAATCAAACAAATCAAACAATAAAAAGACTTAATCGCTTGGATCGAGAACGCTTGTGGTTTCCTCCTGTCTGTTACGCGTGTGTACCTCTGACATCCGACGTTTTGCTTGGCCCAAAAGCTCGCCTGAATCAACAGCCGGGTTCCTGCACACGCTTAAAACCTATAACTTTTTGTAGCAGGAACTCCTTTGCATATTAGGTGACACAACCCTAATGTAGCCAATCCTCCAAGAGCTTACAGTAGCTCCTGTAAGAAGAGCTCTGTAAGCTCTTGGAGGATTGGCAACATTAGGGGTGTGTGGCCTAATATGCAAAGGAGTTCCTGCTACAAAAAGAGCCCTGCAAGATACAAGAGGGGACCCCTGAGAAATTCACTGGGGTGGAGATCCCTCCTACCCCTGCAGGTCCCCGGGCTTCTTCATCTTTATTTCAGCCCCCCCTGCTCATTCCTTCCTGCTGCACCTTTCATCACCGTGGTCTCTTCCCCCCCCCCCGCCCGCTCACATCCTTCACCACCTCCCCCTTGCTCATTCACCCATTGCTTCTGCCGTGGCGTCTTCCCCTCCTTTGCTTGCCTGATGCCACCTCTTTCCTTCGCATGCTGGTTTTGCAGCTGCTCCCCGTCAACACAAAAGGAACTCTGTAACGTAAGCGTATAAATTTATATGAATGTCATATCATACCGAAAACATCTCCCAAGGAAACATATCACACCTCCAAAGGAGCACCGCTTCAATCACTGTATAACCTACAACAGCAAGTGAATCAAAAATCTAAATGGATCAGTCAGTGCTGAAATGAAGAATGTAGCCCAACACGATGTCTATAATGGTCAGTTTCCAAGCTGCTCGGCCAGTGTCCCAGCATGCTGCTTTCTGCCTGGAACATCTGATACGGGAGGCGCAGTTCCCCGTTAAGACTGTTATCGTTCTACAGAAAAGTAAGAGACTTCTGTTCTAGATTTGCCTTTGATAAAGCGTTAAGCGATACGCGGTGATCCAAGCCGGCAAACCCGTGAAGCATAAAACATAGCTGCTGGAAGCAAAACACATCACAGCTGCTGGGCGAGCAGCTTGGCAACCGGCCCAAAGCAGCTGAGACACCGGCCGAGCAGCTTGGAAACTGGCTATTATAGACATCGCGTTGTGCTGCATCCTTCATTTCAGCATTGACCTGAGTTTCTGTATTATTTATTTTGGACCACGTTTTGATTTCTGATTCACTTGCTATTGTAGGTTATATAGTGGTTGAAGCGGCGCTCCTTTGGAGGTGTGATATATTTTGTTGGGAGATGTTTTCAGTACGATATGACATTTATATCAATGTATATGTTTAAGGTGTGTCTGCTACTCCATTACACAGTTCCTTTTGTGTTGACAGTTTCTTACTGTGTCTTCCCCTCTCTGGCAGGCTCGGTCCGTGAGCCACCTGCCATCTCCTCCTCGTCCCCTCCCATCATTGTCCTCTATCAGCGCTCCACCCCCCATCTCGTTTCTCTTCTCCCAGTGGCGGCTGTGGATACCTGCTGCAACAATGTTTGTGGGGTCCCCGGCCAACCCTCAAAACTTGTGACTGTGATCTCCTAACGTAGCAGACAGAGAAGGTGGGTTTTGAGAAACCCTTCCCGATTGGCCCTGACCTGGATAGCCCAGGCAAGCTCGATCTCGTCAGATCTCGGAAGCTAAGCAGGGCTGACTTTGGCAAGTACTTGGATGGGGGACCTCCTTGGAATACCAGAGCCGGGAGGCAGGGTCCAAGCAATGAAGCCACCTCTCTAAATCTCTCGTGTACATGGCCCCATTCTGTGGGTTTTTCAGTCCTCCCGGGGGGGGGCAGGTTCAGAATTGGATCTAATGGTGGTGTAAATCAAGGAAAGTTGGATCAGCCACACCTTTGAACTGCGTTAAATAAACTTCCTGTTTTCATACTAAGATAGTTTCAAGGTTAATTGACAGTCTGCCTTCCAAAAACATGATGTAAGAGTCCGGTTAAATAGCTAACAGCCCGTAAATGACTAAATTTAATATAATAACATATTAATATAATATATAAATAACCGATAAATACAACATAGTGCATAAATCAATACTCCATACATTCAACATAATAAGATAAAATTATTATATTAAATTTAGTCATTTATGGGTTATTAGTTATTAGTTATTTTCACGGACTCTTTGTATCTTGGATTTTCTCCTTATTTCCGTGTTCTCCTTTTGTGTGAGTTCCAAAAATATGACGGCATGCTGCTGCTGTTCCGTAGAAGCAAAGAGCAAATATGCAGGGTATGTTTTTTTTTGTTGGAGGGAGGCCACAGGTTGAAATTATTGTAGGACTGTCCTTGGGCTGTTGGAATTCTACAGTCAGCAGGCACTGAAGCTAAAGAAAAAGGTGGTCATCTGTTTTGAATTTTGTTTCATCAAGCCCTCTTTTGCTGGTTTAATACTAAGTGTCAACTGAAAAGACTGTTTCTGTACTAAAATCAGTGACTGAACGTCTCACCTAAGGTGTCATTTGATTAATTTTAAAATAAAGACAACTAAAATACTTACAGCTGAACTTCAGGAAAGAGGAGCAGTGGGGACAATATTTGATACTTTTGTTTGCACAAGTTATACTTTGCATCGGAGGTTTGAGAACTTCAGGACTGACCAGTGGGATTGTTCACGTATAATAAACTCAGTCCTGCTTTGTATTTCAGATAACTCTCTCTACGGCCAAAACTGGTTAAGTACCCCGGTTAGCCTGTTTCTAGAAAGGGTTATGTGAGTTCATGGTTGTCACTGATGCTTGTATTAAAGGTAATCCTAGTATTAGCAAAAACGGTCCATCTATGTTTTGCAGATTGTTTAAAACAGCAGAGCCTTTAGACATTTCACGGACATTTTCACTGTACAAGAATTAAAACCTAATGGAAGCGCACCATTCTGTTGTCGTTGCTGTCGTATTTTTTGTTTTGTTTTAATGCGATTTAGATTCCGTTACAGATTACTGCAGAGTTTTATTTAATTAATTAGAAAATACGTTTCCATCCATAACACTCTGTGTGTGTGGGGGGGGGGATTTCTGATGATATTGTTGGGGGACTGGGCTGCTCATTCAAGGGATGTATATTTTATTTATATATTGGATTTATTAATCGTCCAATCCCGGCTATTGCAGGGCTCTACGATGTACAGTATCCAGAAAACACAGATAAAATCATACAGTATCCAGAAAACACAGATAAAATCATTAAAACGTTTAGAACACCTATTTGGGGGAAAAGATGGTGAATATTATCTATTCGCCGCTCCCAAATAGACTGATAAGAGAAAGGATCTCCTTTTCCCTAGACAATTAAAATCATTGTCTTTATTTTTATTTTTTAAATTTTTGGTTTCTATCTCGCCCTTTCCCGCCAAGCGGGCTCAGGGCGGGTCACAACAGGAGCAGGAACAATAAAACCACATCATAATACCCATGAACAATGTAGAATCCAATTTTAAAACAGAGGGCAGCCAGCAATAATCCATTGGGTTCCTTGCACTGAAGGGCAGGCGGGCAGAAGCATCGTAGTAGTCCGGTTACTGTTGATGGAAACTATTGCCCTCTACACCATTGAACGAGTACTTGGGCAGGAGGGGCCAGAAAGAGCCCTGATCACAATCGGAGCATGTTCCACCAGGCCCCTGGGGCCAGGGCGAAGAAGGCCCTGGCCCTAGCCAAGGCCAGGTGGAAGTCTTTTGGGCCGGGGACTGCCAGTAGATGTTGCTCTGCCAAGTGTAAAGCTCTACGTGGCACATATGTCTTCACGTCTACAGAAGCACGACAAGAGTTTGTGATTTGTTTCCCAAGGGTCCTCCAGGGGAGAGTGGAGTCTACCTTTAAACCACTACAGCTGAGGGATAGCTAAGTCTTCTACTTTACCTTGCTATACTCTATTGATTTCTGGATTTTCCCCCCCTTCCCAGTTTACTCAAGGACTGGTCTAAGATGCAGGAGTAGGCAAGGTTTATCTCCTCCCTAGCCCGTGGGCTCTAGACTTGCTTATGAATAAATTATTTAATTTTGTGCTTGCCAGCAAAGGACCTCTGGGTGGGGCACATAGGTTTTCCTTTCCCTCCTTTTATCCTCACAATAACCCTGTGAGATAAGGGTCAAGCTTAAAGAGTGCAACTGGCCCAAAGTCACCCAGTGAGCTTCACAGCTGAGCAGGCATGCGAAACCTGGATCCCTCTGGTCTAGGCTTACCAAGTCCCCCCGGGGGGCAGGGAAACCCCCGCCCCAGAGGCCCGTTCCCCGCCAGCGGCGGAGCGGGCCCCGGGGGGAACCCCACCCCGACGTGCACGTCACCCAGAAGTGACATGACAATGCCGGGCATGCTGGGGGCGGAGCCACGGTCATCCCAGGGAAAACTCTGAAGGTAATTACCAACACCTTGAAGTGAATCCGGAAGTCAACTGGTCAGCCTCAAGGGTAAGCCTACATAGAGTGAGTTGCAGTAATCAAGCCTGGAAGTGACCATTTTCCATTTCCCTACCCGTATTTATTTATTTATTTATTTATTTTGGGGATTTATATCCCACCCCATCGGGGTGGCTAACAAACGGCCATGCCGAAGTTAAAATATGCATACAAACATATTGCCAAAACATAAACCTTTGTAAAAGCCAGTAAACTGCAGCCAAATTTCGTGTACTATCAATGCACGAGAAATAATCACGCTTCGCATTTACACAACAAACAGTGCTGCCTTTGGAACTGTGTTCCAACTGCTGTTTGATGGGACAAACAGTGGACGCTGGCTGGGTGGGTGACCTTGGGCTGGTTACACTCAGCCTAACCTACCTCACAGGGTTGTTGTAAAGTTTAAATGGAGAAGGGAAAGAATATTGTAAGCCACTTTGGGGGGGCATTGGGGAGAAAAGCAGGGTATAAATGAAGTACAAAATAAATCCCATCATGGCCTCTTACAGACTAGTACCCTTTTTGTTGTGAAGATACAAAGGGAAAGATGTATATCTGTAACAAAAAATGGCTAGAGACTTTTTAAAATAACGAAAGCTGGGAATTCAGAGAACTGGATATATAAGATAGTAATGTTAGACTCAATTGCTGATTTAAAAAGAACCTGGTGGCATATGGGGGGGGGGGGTTTGCTTATGGGGGGGGGGGGATTGCTACCAGGGGACTGCAGCATGGCACCTGCAGGAAGCCCTGTTGCCCCTGGGCTATATCAGCAGTGGAAACGGGAAACCCCACAAGCCCGACCCTGTGAGGAAAAACACCTGTGAATGGCCCCCCAGTCGCAAAGCCTTCCAGGTTCAGCCTCCAAAAGAGCGGGGAAGCTGGGACTGGCTCCTTGCTCTGGGGAAGACCCGGCACACCCAGGATAGCGGCATCTGGGCAAACCCAGCATGCATGGCCAAGAATCGCCTGCAGGGGAATGAGGTTGCTAACTAGTAAGCTTTGAGGGACCGACCTGAAACTCCTTGGAACTTTTTCCCCCTTCCTGTTCCACACAACCTTTCACGTTTTATTCCTGAGACTCAAGAAGGAAGTGGGTGCCGAAGAAAGTTGCCAACTCCAGCTTGAGAAATTCCTGGTGATTTGGGGATGGGTTTGGAGAGGGCAGGGGTTCAGGAAGGGAGGGAATTCGACCGAGATGTGATACCACAGATCACCTTGCAAAGCTGCCATTTCCTCCAGCAGGGTTGCCAATCTCCAGGTGGGGCCTGGAGATTTCCCAGCATTACACCTCATTAAGGAGGCGATTGGATTTCTACCCCACCCTTCGCTACCCAAAGGAGTCTCAGAGCGGCTTACAATCTCCTTTCCCCTCCCCCTCCCTACAACAGACACCCTGGGAGGTAGGTGGGGCTGGGAGAGCTCTTGACTGAAACTGCTCATGAGAGAACAGCTCTGAGAGAACTTGTGACTGACTCGTCACACCAGCAGCCGCATGTGGCAGAGTAGGGAATCAAAGCCAGTTCTCCAGGTTAGAGTCTGTGCTCTTAACCACGGCACCAGACTGGCTCTCTAGTGTCTCCAAAGTCTCCATTGTCCCCAAATGCACACTGTCAACCAATGTAGCCCAGTCAGGTGCAACTGGGATCCAAGCTGTGGACTTGCACAATGGCCTGAGGCTAGGGTTAACCAGAGCCAGTTTGGTGTAGTGGTTAAGTGTGCGGATTCTAATCTGGGAGAACCGGGTTTGATTCCCCACTCCTCCACTTGCACCTGCTGGATGACCTTGGGCAAGCCATAGTTCTGATAAGAACTGTCCTTGAAAAAGAGCAGGTTCTGTCAGAGCTCTCTCAGCCCCACCCACCTCCCAGGCAGTGTTCCCTCTAAGCTGAGTGAGCGTGAGCTAGCTCACGATTTTTTAGCCTCCAGCTCACAGATTTTTGTCTTGGCTCAGGAAGGGATGGCTTCAGAGCAGACTAATTTATGCGGTAGCCAAATTGCTCGCTCACAACTTTAATGCTAGCAGCTCACAAAGTAGAATTTTTTGCTCACAAGACTCCACAGCTTATAGGGAGCATTGCTCACAGGGTGTCTGTTAGGGGCAGGGGAAGGGAAAGGAGACTGCCAGCCGCTCTGAGACTCTGAGTTAAGGGCGGGGTATAAATCCTCCTCTTCTTCTCTTCTTGGTGTGGTCTAGAGTGCTCCCAGAATTATAGCTCTGCTCCAGACTACAGAGATCAGTTCCCCTGGAGAACAATGGCTGCTTTGGAGGGTGGAATCTATGAATTTATAGCCCACTGAGGTCCCTGGCCTCCCCAGGCCCCACCCCCAAATCTCCAGGAGTTCCCGAACTTGGATCCAGGCCAGGGCTCTTTTTGTAGAAAAAGCCCATCAGGAACTCATTAGCATAATAGGCCACACCCAACAGCAGGAACTCATTAGCATATTGGGCCACACCCATGACAGCACAGTTCATTAGCACATTAGGCCACACCCCCATGTTACCAGAAGTGTGGCCATCCAGCCACACCCACCTTTTGCTTCTTATTCTGTTTACGTTGTCAAAACCCAGGGCCTTTTTTTGTCACAGGGACTCCTTTCATGTTAGGCCACACACCCCTACTGTAGCCAATCCTAATTGAGTTTCTGCTGTTGGGTGTGGCCTGTTATGCTAATGAGTTCCTGCTGGGCATGGCCAACTTGGGAGCCAGCCGGAACTCCGTTCCTGTGTGTTCCTGCCCAAAAATAGCCCTGGATCCAGCAACTCCACCCCCACCCCCCTCCGGTGGGTTACATAAGAACATAAGAGACGCCAATGTTGGATCAGGCCAAAGGCCCATGCAGACCAACACTCTGTGCCACACCGTGGCCAGAAATACCAGGTGCCATCAGGAGGTCCACCAGTGGGGCCAGGACATTAGAAGCCCTGGAATCACAACTGATTCCAGACAACCAGAGTTCATTTGCGGCTGCTTTTGAGGACGGACCGTATGGCATCACGTCCCTGCCGAACTCCTTCCCTGCCCAAACTCTGCTGTCCCCTAGGCTCTGCCCGCAAACATCCAGGCATTTCCCAACCTGGAGTTGGCAACCCTAGGCCGCAGGGCCTTCAGCGTCTTTCCTGATTTTGCAGCAAACAGAACCACAGTTTTGACCCAAGTCGCTGTGCGGATGCAAGGGAAGGGTGTGGCGTTTTGGCACATTAAGTCTGGGGTTTTATGTGCACTTTCTTAGGAGCAAGCAGTGTTTTAATGCAAGAGGTTTTCTGGGGGGATACGCAGGGGGTGCAGCTGCAATCCCAAGCAAATGTAGAAGAAGAAGAGGAGGAGGAGATGGGATTTATACCCCGCCCTTCACTACCCAAAGGAGTCTCAGAGCGGCTTACAAACTCCTTTCCCTTCCCCTCCCCACAACAGACACCCTGTGAGGTGGGTGGGGCTGAGAGAACTCTCGACAGAAACTGCTCTTTTTCAAGAACAGCTCTTATCAGAACTACAGCTTGTCCAAGGTCATCCAGCAGCTGCAAGTGGAGGCGTGGGGATTCAAACCCGGTTCTCCCAGATTAGTCTGCGCACTGAACCACTACACCAAACTGTAGCAGGAACTAAATACTATTGAATAAAGCTCAGTCCATGTAAGTTTTCTCTGCTAATATGCTCAAGAAGAAGGTAGAACTGGTGTGATTTGTGCTCCTAGTTTTGCTTCCTGCACGCGCCCCCCCCCCAATAACTGCTAAAAGGTCAGAATCTCTTCTCCCCCCGTAATTATGGTTGCCAACTCCAGCTTGAGAAATTCATGGTGATTTGGGGATGGGTTTGGAGGGCAGTGGTTCGGGAAGGGAGAGAATTCGACCGAGATGTGATACCGCAGCTCACCTTGCAAAGCTGCCATTTCCTCCAGCAGGGTTGCCAACCTCCAGGTGGGGCCTGGAGATTTCCCAGCATTACACCTGATTTCCAGATGACAAGCGCTCAGTTCCCTGGGCCAGAAATGGCTGCTTTGGAGGGTGGACTCTATGGCATGATACCCTGATGAGGTCCCTCCCCCCCTCCCCCGAAATCTCCCAAGTGTTTTCCATCCCAGAGCTTAACAAGGGAACTGATCTCTGCAGCTTAGACAACAGATCTTGGAAGATCTCCAGCTCCCACCTGGATTTTGGCAACCCTAACCAATCAACCAGCCTGTCTCGTATGACCCACTGTATACATGTATGTAACTGCATCCAGAACCAAGTTGGAGTCCAGTGGCACCTTTAAGACGAACAAAGTTTAATTCTGGGTACAAGCCTTCATGTGCATGCACCCAGAGTCACTGTATCTGAGGAAGTGTGCATGGACACGAACGCTTGTACCCAGAATTAAACTTTGTTCGTCTTAAAGGTGCCCCTGGACTCCAACTTGGTTCTGTTGCTTCAGACCAACACTGTATTGGCAACACAGCTACCCCACCGGAGTATAACTTCACTGAATTGAACAGCCGCCACTTTTCGTCCGTCATGCTGAAGTCGGAGCATGCATATCACGTCATTCAAGGGGGGGGAAATAGCACATCTTACTCGTAAAAATGTATATGTATATAAAAACCTGAATGCATCCCAATTAAATAACAGCTACTTGGTCACCACAACGGTGGGTGGACAAGCAAAAATTTAAAAAAATCGCCCTTGCTTTAGTTTCTGCTTCCCCAAACTGCAGACGGAGGACGCCCCCTATTCTAGCAAGCATGATCGCAGCAGCCGCGCCCCCAAATGGGCAGCCGTGTTAGTCGCAGACAGCAAAATAAACAGTTCTCTCGCTGCACTTTTTAACACAATATATTTCCGCATTAAAACAGCCCGCAGCTCCATCCCTGCAAGGATCTTCTTGGCGCCCGACAGGTGGCGCTGTGACAGGTTCCCCTCTCTTCTTCCGCGGCCGTATGATTTTGCACAGAACGCACATTACTCACGTAATACGCATGCGTCAACGCTGAGGGCCAGGTGGGGGGGAGGGACGAAACGCTAGCCACGAGCGCTTCCGTCTCCTCCAATCCCAAATCGCCTTCTCAGATCGCCTTCTTCCCGACCGCGCATGCGCAGTGGCCTAATCTCTTCCGTGGCGAGGAATTCGGGGCGACGGGACTTGGCCGCGGCCGTTATTCCCCTCTGGCCTAGCGCTCGCCCTTTTTTGCCGCCAAAATGCCGCGGATTATGATTAAAGGAGGCGTGTGGCGCAACACAGAAGTGAGTAGCGCGTCCCTTTATCTCGCTACGCGCTCTTCCCCGCTTGTCTGTCTCTTTTTCCCTGCGGAGGCCTCTCTTCAACCTCAGTGAGGGAACGCCAGTGCGCCTGCGCGGGGGATAGTTACGCTCTACTGCGCCTGCGCGGGAATGACTTCTGTTGGATGGGTGTCTTGTGCAGTGGGAAGAAATCGTGCATCATTAACGGTGTAAAGATAACAATAAAGTGATGCTTTTTTGGGGGGGGGAGGCCATTTGGATATGTCCCCCATGGAAGTGCCAGATCCTGGATCTCTGTATATTAGGTGCCTGGCCAACTTGGGAACGTTTTCTATTGGCTAGTACTTATTTGCCCTGAGTTGGATGACCCGGGCTAGCCCAATCTTGGAAGCTAAGTAGGGTCGGCCTTGGTTAGGACTTGGATGGGAGACCACCAGGTGGCTATCAGTGTTCCCTCTAAGCTGAGTTAGTGTGAGACAGCTCACAGTTTTTTAGCCTCCGGCTCACACACTTTTGTCTCAGCTCAGGAACGAGGGCTCCAGAGCAAACTGATTTATGCAGTAGCCAAGTAGCTCACTCACAACTTTAGTGCCCTCGTTCCTGAGGGCCTTTGTCTGCTCACAAAGTAGACTTTTTGCTCACAAGACTCCACGGCTTAGAGGGAGCATTGGTTGCTATGCAGAGGCAGGCAATGTCACACCACCTGTGAGCATCTCTTGCCTTCAAAACCCTGCCTGATCACCATAAGTGGGTTGCACTTTACACACGGGTTTCTCAGGTTACTCAAATCTTGTCAGAACGTGGATGGGAGGCCACCAAGGAATTCCAGGACTGCTGTGCAGAGGCAGGCAGTGCCAAGCCATTTTTCCCCCCATCTCTTGCCTCGAAAACCCCTTGAGGAGTTCCCTCAGGTCAGGTGTGACTTGAGGGCACTTTCCACCACCATCATTTATTTAGAATATTTCTCCCCTTTCTTTCTTCATAAAAGTGCTTGAGGTGATTTGTGGTAAAAATAGGTGATAACTGACTGAGGCCCCTGCCACACGAGGGAAGAAGGGACGGCCAAAGTGCGGCTTTTAAAAAGCCGCACCTAAATAGGCACGCGGCGGCGGGATCATACAGATCCCCTGAGCCGCTGTGCAATTGCTCCCCGGCACGATCAGATGCCGGGGAGAAAGGCATGGGAGTCTGCTGAACTGCGCATGTCGGAGCATGCGCAGTTCGGCAAGGAGCCAAGGATGCGCCAGCGAAAGAACGCGCGGCGATCCCACGGCCAGCGTTGCTGCGGCCGTTCGAAAAGAACCACCTTGGTAGGTGGTTCTTTTTTGGTGCGGATCATCGCTGGAAGGGCCGGATCGGGGACGGACACGGTACGCTTCCCAGATGTTGCGGTGGGATCGCGCCCGTTTGCTCCACCCCCGTTCTGTCCCTCTCCCGGCCCTAATCCTCTAGTGTGGACAGGGCCTGAGATTGATTTTATAGCTTGTTTCTCTGATAACAGTTACCCAGAGATGCTCCACTTACATTAGTAAAGAGTCAGGTCCTGCCTTACAATCTTAAAAAAAACAAAAACATTTGATGTTTTTGCTGTCCCTCACAGGATTTCCCTTTATCTTATTCTTAGCTGAGCAGTTCCCCCCCTTTTTTTCTTTCATTGTCCTTCCCATTTATTTCAGTGTATATTGGTAAATGCTTATTCAGCCTAGGTAACTGAGAGGAGAGAGTAAAATCCTTCTTTTGTCCTTGTTTTATAATGGCACACAAGAGGCTGATGGTAAATCAAAACTAACAAACTGTTTTATTTCACTTTGAGGGGAAATGGTCAGGTAGGAATCAGGTTTAGGATTTATGAGGTGAACAGGCAACAGGAATGAGATGTCTCTGTAAAAACATTAACACCAGATAATTTGTCACAAACAAGTAACTGTTTCTGTTATTCAGACAGGTCTTTCAAAACTTGAGGAGAGAGATTTCTTGGCAGTCTCTGCTTACATAAACAAGTATAAGCTTCTTGGTCTCACAGGCGCTAAAGTTGGTGAAGGCAGAAACATGCATACAAGTTTCAGTTTCCGTCCTTAATCCACTGGGTAGGAATCACCCCCTCTTCTAGGAGCCATTTCTCTCAGACTTGATACAGATGGGTTATGCGTCCCACTTCCCTAACTCAGGATCCTTCTTGATCCTCTCCCAGTCTGTCTCACTTTTTCATTGTTAACTGCCAGCCCTCAACTGCCACTCCTGACTCTCAACCGAAGAATTCCATTTGAATCCCCTGTCACTCAAGGTTCTTTGACTGGGTTACAGCATTAACCATTTACTGTCTGCCAGAATACACCAGTGGAAGGGAAAAGGAAGAGGATCAGTTTGACAGAATGTATGTATCTTTAGGCTCAGATGGTCTTTTTCAGCCTGAGTTTGCTTTGATGAACGAAATGGAACTACCACGTGGCCCTAATTCCTCTGGCCAGGGGCAAAGGGAGGATTTCTTTTCCCCTTTGTTCTCCATCCTTGGGAGCAACTGGCAGCAGGGACTGAGTTCTTTCTGGGGAGTGGCTGATCTCCCCTTGCCTTAATGTTCTTGGGGAGGAGAAAACGTAGTCCTAGCCCTATGGCTGCTGTCAGAGGCCAAAGTGTCATTTCCCTTCCCTTCACCCGACTCAAGATAACTGGCTTGACTAATGACACAGCTGATAATGATGGCAGATTGTATACTTGTGAAATATTAGGCTTCTTGAGAACCAGACTTGGATTGTGAGGAAGCACAGTATCAGGAGTGAAGGTCTGACAAACCATCTTTCGCTTAAGAAGCTGTCAGTGGACTCCAGGGAAAGGTGCACTTGGGTGGGGGTGGGGGGTCTCAGCTGTAACTCTGCTTACCTAGGTGCAATGGGATTTGTTGCACAACCTGGGTGAGCTGTGGTTACTTTTACAAATAGTGGTGAAAAGGCTTTCTTGACATCTTTTCTGTACTTACGGGGATGAACGGAGTGGGCCTGTGTTCTGTTACACTCCAGAATTCTGGAGAAGTGTTGCAGTAAATAACTACCCCAACCCTCTTTTGGTTTTTAAGGATGAAATTCTTAAAGCGGCTGTGATGAAATATGGCAAAAACCAGTGGTCTCGTATTGCTTCCCTGTTGCACAGGAAATCAGCAAAGCAGTGCAAAGCCAGATGGTATGTAACAGAGGGTAGTCTCTGGGGGAAATTGGATGCATTAGCAGTGGGAGCTTCAGAATAATCCGTCCAGTAAAGTTGGTGAAGTAACTAAGGTTATATATATAGAAATCAGAAATCCCTCGTGGTGTGAGGAAATAAAAAATCTGAGTACACTAAGAAAGTATGCTGGTGATTCTTCTGAGGGTAATAAAATTTCATGCAAAACATAGAGGGAAATCCAGAGGAGAAATGAGATCCTTGCAGACACTTAGTATCGAGTCACTTCTTATATTTGCTCTCTTAATAATCTTTTTACCCAACTCACAAGCGTCTTCAGTTACTCTGAACTATACAGTATCCTGAAAGAGTGGGTGAAATTAGAGCTAGTGGGATACCTGATCCTAGTGGGGAAACATTTTAAGTTCCTGCTCTTCTAGTCTCTTCTGTCCAGCCTGGGGTAGGAGAAAGCCTCCTTCTCTATTGAACTCGGGTTCAGAGATAAATGAGCTGTCTGCTACAGAGTGATCTGCTGTGGGGAGGCTTCCTCACTCTCTATTCCCCCTCCCCCAACCTGTATTGATATAATGCTATTGTCAGGTATTCTCTAAACTTGCAGATCAAGCAACACTGTCTGCAGCAGTAAGAACATAAGAGAAGCCATGTTGGATCAGGCCAATGGCCCATCTAGGCCAGCGCTCTGTGTTACCCAGGGGCCAAAACCCAGGTGCCATCAGGAGGTCCACCAGCAGGGCTAAAACTGCAGAAGCCCAACCACTGTGCCCTCCCCCCCCCCAAGTACCAAGAACAGAGAGCATCACTGCCCCAGACAGAGTGTTTCATCTATATTTTGTGGCTAATACCCACTGATGGACCTCTGCTCCATACGTTTATCCAGTCCCCTCTTGATTGGATAAATGTATCTTGATTGGATAAACACTAGCCCCCCACAGCAGATTCAGTGGTGGTAGACACAACAGTAGATTTCGGATTGCCCACTTCCTGAATTATTGTCTTCGTTGACTGCGGAGCTTAAAGTTAGTTTAGAACAGGGGTGTCAAACATACGGCCCACGGGCCAGAACCAGCCCATCCAGGGCTCTTATCTGGCCTGCGAGCAGCTGGTCATTACCTTTACTGCCAGATGACAGAGGCTGTGCATTATGTCCCTGTATACCATCCCAGTGATAATGAGTTAATGGGCAGTGGAAGTGGGAGGGTGAGTATCAGGGAGATATGCTGAGGAAATACTGTAAGAGTGTTAATGTTTAAAGCATATTTGTATTTGGAGTAAAATATAATATCAGTTGGGTTTGTCTGTGTCCTTTATAAAGTCTGTATCTCCCGTACTTGGCATTACATTTTATGGCACACATGGCCCGGCCCGAGAAAGTGACGTTTATGTCAGATCCAGCCCTTGTAACAATTGAGTTTGACACCTGTGCAGAATTAGTCCAGATTAAGTTCACTAAAATCAATGAGATTAGAATGGAATACCTCTGCATAGTACATTAACATGGCACTGTTGTGGTAACTCATAGGAATACAAATATTAAATTGCAAAACTTGTGGGGTTGGATTCCGTCAAATATCTGTGTGCCCCCTCCCCCAGGCAGGGGTTGCAATTTTTGTCATTTTCTCACCTTCCATGGCAGTCCTTCCAACACCCCCTTCATTCTTTTCCTTGGGATCCCCAAAGAGCAATGTTTTAAGAGATATTTCAGGCTACAGCAGGAGTGGGGGGAAGGGGGAAGTTGTGCTGCCACACAGGGAAATTTTAGGCAGGATCCAACCCTGTGAGTTTCATTCTCTATGTCACATTAGAGTGCCTTGAGAGTTGATATGAAATAAGGACAGTTGATAGGAGTTTTGTGTTTCATGATAAGAAAAAATCCCTCACTTTTCACCTTTGCCAATAAGGTACGAATGGCTCGACCCCAGTATAAAGAAGACGGAATGGTCCCGGGAAGAAGAAGAGAAGCTCCTGCATTTGGCGAAACTTATGCCAACCCAGTGGAGGACCATTGCGCCTATCATTGGAAGAACAGCTGCCCAGTGCTTGGAGCATTATGAATTCCTTCTGTAAGTAGTGCTGTTCTGTAATAAACAGCACCTCTTTTTTAAAAAAATCCAATTAGGGTTTTTTGGCATTTATAAACAGTGTTCTCAGTCTTAACTTTTCAAAGGCAAGCCATTTATTGTTAAGTTTTAAAATATAAATTATGTGAATGCTTTCCTTAGGTTTCATGGAACAAGATTATTGAAGAAGCCAGGTCACAAAGAAACAAAAACACCATGAAAAAATAAAGGAGTTTTTGATTTATCAAGACATATTGTTACTGGTGACTAGCACGTTTCCATTTTATTTATTGAAATGAGATCCATGAATTCAAACCCAGGGTATCCTAAATCAAAATTTGCCAGAAGTTTATATTCTGTAGCTGGAAAGATAACCAATTCCACTTGCTCTCTTAGAACTCTAAATCCTTAAGTGAAATATCTGGTACCAGCATTCTTTAAGAGAAATACACAGGTGAGGAAGAAAGGGTGGTACCCACTACTATAAAAATGTACAGTTTTAATGAATTACACCATGAAAATAAAACCATCCACTTGCAAAATGGATGATGGCACATAAGTTTATTGACTGAGTTCAGACCTAACACCAAACCTTGGTTTAATACCATGCGAATCAACCTCTGGCTCACACTCTTGTCCCCGTCTTCTTCCATCACCTCCCCCCCCCCCCAACCAACCAAT